>NC_092720.1:206333779-206623779 GCF_047496885.1 Scyliorhinus torazame
TTAACCTTCTTCTCTCTAACGAAAACAATCTCAAGTCCATCAGCCTTTCCTCATAAGTTTTTCCCTCCATACCAGGCTACATCCTGGTAAATCTCCTCTGCACCCGCTCCAAAGCTTCCATGTCCTTCCTATAAGGAGGTGACCAGAACTGTAAGGCGTATTGCTATAATTACGGTCCTCATGGCACTGCTGGTGACACAGGCATGGGAAAGAATATCCATGAGCCTTTGGAGCATCAGCGGTGTACATATGTCCCCTATTCAGGATGCAGGATGCATTGAATACTTTAGTATTCAATTTGGATAATTTAAGGAACCTCCTGTCTTATCGTGAATGTGGAGGTATTAGGACAGATTTTAAAAACTATCTAACAGAGTCAGAAGTAAGACGCAACCCCTATTGATCACCAGGATGTCACTGTGGGAGCCATTGAACTGACTGGTGTGACGCCTGTTATCATGGTAAGTCTATGGGACTACGAACTATTGGAGGGCAGCCAATTTCCACTGGTATCAGTTGAGACCCGTCCTACTCAGGATGTCAACTTCTTTAGTGAAATTCATAAAAGCAAGTGATAATGGTTTACTCTACACTTTGCACTTTTCTGGAAGCTGATGGAAGGGTAGGTGTGAGGGAAGATCACATGTCCACTCTGAATCTATTGCTGTTCAGTCACATTGTGCCGATGGATATAATCTGTTGAAGGCTGAGACATCTTCGTTAGCTTGACGGTAAAGGCCATCCCAGTGATGCGGATATATCATGGGTGGGATTCTCCACTCCCACGCCGAAGTGGCGGCGCCGTCGTGAACGCCGTTGAGGTTCATGGCGGCGTGGAACGGCCCCGGTCCCGGCCGTTTCAGGCCCTGACAATGGGCCAGGATCGGGGCCGCGTCATCTACACGCGCCAGGCCTTGTCGCCCGCGTAAAAGCGGCGCCACATAGATGACGCGGCCGGCGCCGCATAACGGGCGTCATCCGTGCATGCGCGGGTTGGGCGGCGCCAACCCGCACATGCGTGGTTGTCGTCCTCTCTAAATCCGCCCCACAAGAAGATGGGGGATGGATCTTGTGGGGCCGTTGAAGGAAGGAGGTCCTCCTTCAAAGAGGACGGCCCGACGATCGGTGGGCACCGATCCTCGCCATTTTGGGTGTCTCCGGCGATTCTCCGGCCTGCGGCCCGCGAAACCCGACCGGGCCGTTCCCGCCGCTTGGGAGAATCGCGGGAGGGCGTCGGACCAGCGTCCCCGGAAATCTTGGTGGCCCAGGCGATTCTCCCAACCGGCGTGGGTGTGGAGAATCACGCCCAAGATATCCCAATGATTGCTGCGATCTCCTCAATACTAACATGTACTATTGCCAATTGTGCTCTCCCCATTTTGTTGAATTGTTCCAGATTAACTCCGAGCTCAATAATTCAACTGATTTGTTAATTTAGGAATAATTTAGATTATATCTTTTACGAAAGTGAGCCTTAGAAAATATGAGTTTGTGCCAAATTATTATATTTGTTTTACCATCTTTTCGTGATATATTAGTTTATTATATTGTACTTGTGGAGAGAGCAATTAATTAATTCATTTTTGGCTGCTGAGTGAAGGAAACCATTTCATTAATTTCGAAGTATCACTATCACAGCTTAATCAATCAAGAAATATTTCTGTGATTTGAACTTAACCATATACAGACGAAATACTGTTTGAATGATAAACCACTATCGAAAATACAGTTTGGATAAGAAGTTTATATACGACGAAATGATCCAGGTTGACGCTAATATTAGGGGGGATATATTGTAGGGAAAGTAACCATACTCTTTTCCATAAAAACATTGTTCTCGACATTAATCACTAAAACTACTTTTTTTTAAACCAATTATTGCCCGCCTTCTCAATTGACATTCAGTAGGACTCGGACCACTCATCTGTTTTGTTCTTTCTTTGCTGTGTGAAAATCTCCAACAAACTGTTCTACAGATGAGAAGGCCTGTGAAGATACAGACCATCAGAATCTTGGAACCAAAAATAATTAATTCATAATTTCAGAAAGGATGCTAAGAATTTGGAGAGCTGCTGTGAAAGGTGAAATGTACTGAAGGCGAAAACAATAAAAATAGTAATATTCGGGTAATTGTAATTTTACCCGTCCCTCAGACACTGAACCAGTTTGGGTACAACGATAGTTTTACACCGAACTCAGTATTATTCTCCATTCGTGTCTGATCACTAGAGTTACATTTTATGCTCGATGTATCTTCTGGAAATCTCATTCTAATATTTAATGACAGTAAATGCATTTTGTTTTCTTTCTTGGTGGGAGTGTCACTGATAAGCTGGTCACCATGTGGTACCCATCCTTAATTGCCCTTGAACTGAGTGGCTTGGTAGACTATTTCAGAGGGAAATTAAGAGTGAGCCATTGCTGTGGGTTTGCAGTCACAAGCAGGTCAGGACAGGTAGGGTGGCGCATTTCTTTCATGTTTTAAAAATAACTCAAAAATCAATTACATTTTCACGCTCGCCATTAGCTTTACATTCCAGTTTTATTAATTGAATTCAAATTCCACCAACTGGTGAGATTTGAAACAAATCGCCTCTGAATTATTAGTTTTGCGATATTGCCAGTGCGCCACTGTCTCCCTGTCTTCTGCATACAATGAAACCACACTAGCTTCTTCGAATGAAATAATTGTTGTGTATTTAGAGCCAGTTCAAACTTGGAGAGTGCACGATCAAAATATTTCTGCTTTACTGTTATGTCACAAAGCACTTGGTCTGACTCATAAACAATCTTCTATTGCAACATTTTTATTCAATAAATTATATGTTTCAATCTGTCTTGCAATTTGCTGTTCCCCTGAATAATTGATGGAAACATTACTTTGATATGAGGCTTAGATAATGTTTTGTGGTCTAAGTGTGTTACAAGCAAGTGACACCCACACAAGCGTTCGTTTGCCTGGTATTTCCACGCTGAAAATTAGAGCTGTCTATCATTTAGTTATCTTGCGCAATAAATTGTTGAAATGCGCCTGAAGAATTGACCTTCATCTGTGATCAAACATGCACGTAAACCTGACTAGTAGGATGACTGAGGTTTTCAGTGGTATAGTCAAATCCGGGCGTCAGCAATAAACATGTAGCATGCACAAATGTTGAATGGTTTGATGCACTTTCAAACCCAAACCACAAAAACACTTAACACCGTTTATTTAATCCAATCTACTTGTCTACATGTGATACTTTAAAAGGGGAAGAGCTCCTCTGCTCCATTTGAGTATTGGATGATTCGCGATTCCTGCTTTTAGAACAGAAGAGATTGTATTGGATTGGATTTTGTTTATTGTCACGTGTACCGAGGTACAGTGAAAAATATTTTTCTGCGAGCAGCTCAACAGATCATTAAGTCCATGAAAATAAAATAAAATACATAATAGCACAACGCAAGGTACACAATGTAACTACATAAACACCAGCATCGGTGAAGTATACAGGGGTGTAGTGTTAATGAGGTCAGTCCACAAGAGGGTCGTTTAGGAGTCTGGTAACAGAGGGGAAGAAGCTGTTTTTGAATCTGTTCGTGCGTGTTCTCAGACTTCTGTATCGCTTGCCCGATGGAAGAAGTTGGAAGAGTAGGTAAGCAGGGTGGGAGGGGTCTTTGATTATGCTGCCCGCTTTCCCCAGGTAGCGGGAGGTGTAGATGGAGTCAATGGGCTCAGCGCACATTTAATAGTGACCTCTGAATAATAAAAATACTAACGTCAATTCACTTATAGCTACACTTTGCCCTCACCTCTACCTTTGATGACCTACTCCCCAATAAAGTCAATACTCTGGCAACGCGGCCATTTCCCCTGGTGCAACCCACATCCCCATTCCCTAAAGTCCTAAGAATGCGACTAGATAGGATATGATGGGCAACTGGCCTGGTCATCCAATGGTGGACTTGCTCGGCTTCATGAAAGGCTGATTCCCTCTTCTAAAACTACTTACTAATTCTGGATTATGCTGGATTGCAAGGATAACCGTCAAAACGTCTTTGCTCTACTACAAACCGTCTTCTTAAACTCCTGTCCCTTGTACTCAAACCTCAGCTCCAACAAAAAAATGTGAAAATTTCATTCACTTATTCGTCAAAAAAGACTGTTTATCCCGCCCTTCAACGGATTACCTGATCAAATTGCTTGCAGTAATCCTCCCTGCCGCAGGCGCGAATTGGCGTCTTTCTCCCATTTCTCTCGTATCTCCCCTCTTGCCTTCTCTGATCGCGTCATGTCAAGCCGAGCCACCTGCTGTTCCCGCGATCCTTCACTTGCTGATCACTCAATTTACCCCACTCCCACCACACCGGTCCCTTTGTTAGCTGGTATAAGTGTGTGTCTCTTTCCAGACTTTGCCTGGCTTTTCTTTGCATGTTACAGGAATCTACATTATAATAGGGATCTGAAAGCACTGGAAAGGGCATAGAGGAGTTTTCCCAGGGAGAGTTTTAACTATGGAGAGAGATTGGACAGATTTGGGTTGTTTTCTTTGGAGCAGAGAAAACTGAGTGGGCATATGATTGAGATATATAAAATTATGAGGGGCATAAATAGAGTCGACAGGAAGAAACGTTTCCCCCTGGGAGAGGGATCAATGACCAAGGGGCATAGATTTAAAATTAGGGCTGTCTATCATTTAGTTATCTTGCATAATAAATTGTTGAAATTAGCAAACGTTGCGGAGTCGAGGGAAATGCTGTTGAGGTGGAGATGGGTGTCACCAACAACTATATAAAAGGGTAGGAAGTTTAGAGAGGATATGTGGATATGTGGAAAAGCTTTTTCACCCGGAGCGTGGTTGGAGTCTGGAACACACTGCCTGTCAAGATGATGGAGGCAAAGACTTTCAAACCATTTAAGAAGTATTTTGATGTGTACTTGCCATGCCGAAGCATGCAAAGCTGTGTGTCACGTACTGGAAAATGTGATTAGAATACTGAGGCAGTTGTTTTTCAACGGCGCAGGTGTGATGGGCCGAAGGCCTTTTCTGTGATGTCGACCTCTATGACTCCATACTCTGCTTCACACTTGTCCTGCAAACACAAACAACTACACTTGAACCCCGCCCCCGTGCTTGCAATTGTATCTCAGTGTGCCTCAGAGAGACTCAACCCAACCCAATTGCAAGATAAATCAAGCAAGTTTATTGGCTGACGAATGTGCATTTACGTGAGACATAAATCTCTATGATTCAAGATTTCTTCAGTACATTTCTAGCATTTTTGTATCATTATATCATTAATCATGTTAACAGAACACATCATGTGCCCTTGTTTATGCTTTCGATCTTGTACAATTCTGTCTATGTAAAAGTGATAGTACTTTTATAATTCTCTAGTTCCCCTATTAATCCCCTCTCCTCAACCCGTAAGTGCATATATTCTGACCCTCCCAACTTTCCAGTTCCCTTTTATTGACTGTTTCCCAGCACATGTCAGCAAATTTGAATAAAATGCAAGTGGAAAAATAATGCTTAACCCAGTTAGAGAAAAGTCACCATAACTCGCTGTTGGAAACTTGTTCGTTGTGTCATACCTTAATTATGCCATGAGTCTTCAATTAAATATGTCTAAATTATGTCTTCAAGTTCAGCAATGCTAATCCTAAGGAGAAGCATATATATATTAATGGTGAATTAAGGCCTTTCACAATCTATTGTCCCAAATCTAATTTCCCTTTCCTCTCCAAAATTCTGAATCCATCTCAATATTTCCCAGAATTCCTTGTTTGAAACCCACCAATCAGAGTTCTACTCCTATGCCTGGTATGAATTGCACAAATTACATCCCTTGTGACTGTGACAAAAGTAAACCGTGCCTCCTCGAACTGCTCAACTTCACATGGTTGACCGCGCTATTCTTCTCCTATGACTTTTCACTGCCGTCCAACGGGGTGGGGCTGGTCTCATATAGTTCAATTCGTATCTAACCGAGTTTAACCTACGAATCACATGCAGAATTATTTTCATGCTTCCCCCGCCGTTTCGCAGGAACAATTCTTAGCCTCATCACTTCCAACATCGTCAGAAGGCACAACATTCATTTTTATATAGTTGTTATTGACACCCATCTCCAACTCAACAGCATTTCCATCGACACCACAACCTTTGCTTATTTATCAGACTGCTATTTCGACATCCAGGACTGGCTGAACATAATTACCTTTAAATTAAATATTGAGAAGACGGAATCCATTGTTTTAGGTCCTTTCTCCATCTCTATTACCTACCTACCGACTCCTTCCCTCTTTGTGGCTAAAGTCTGACATTGCGTTAGTCTGATCAGAAGCTTTGTGTCACAATTAATCCAGAGATTAGCATTTGGTCTTTCATTTGCAACATCAATGAAACGACCTTACTCTACCTGCATAACATCGCTCGACCTCGCACATGTCTCAACTCATCTGCTGTTGAAACTCTGCGCCATGTCTACGTTACCTCTCGATTCGACCGTTCCAACGCTTTCTTGCCTGGTCTTTGGTGTGGTGCTTTATCAATATTAAAGAGGCATCGTACACAAAATCAAGTACGGTACCCTTATCTACATTTTCTGCCATTCCATCAAATAACTCATTCGTTAGTCAGACCTAATTTTGATAAATAGGTGTTCCCTCTAATTTATTGATGCAATTTGCATCGTAGAGTCAGTGAATGCATACAGCAAAGAAGAGGGCCATTCGACCCATGTCTACAAGAGAAATTAAGCTATTTTGAAAATCCCTTCCTTCCGTTGAATTATTTTCCCTTCCACTGCCCTTACTAGACTCCCAACTTGCCTGTTGCACTTTTCCAATTCACATTCTTTTCTTTTCTTTATTCGTTCATGGGATGTGGGCATCGCTGGTTGGGCCAGCGTTTATTGTCCATCTCTGAGGGCATTTAAGAGTCAGCCACATTGCTGTGAGTCTGGAGTCAGATATAGGCCAGACCAGGTAAGGATGACAGACCGCCGTCCCTCAAGGACATTGGTGAACCAAATGGGTTCCTATGACAATTGGGAATGGCTTCATGGTCAAGAAATGAAAATCGCTTATTGTCACAAGTAGGCTTCAATGAAGTTACTGTGAAAAGCCCCTAGTCGCCACATTCCGGCGCCTGTTCAGGGAGGCTGGTACGGGAGTATGAACCGTGCTGCTGGCCTGTCTTAGTCTGCTTGCAAAGACAGCGATTTAGCCCAGTGTGCTAAACCAGTCATTAGACTTCTGATTTCAGATTTAGATTTACTGATTTCGCTGCCTCCGTGTTCTATAATTCTCGGCCCTCCCACCAATTGGTATAGTTGTACATTAACTACTATGTCTAGAACATTAAAAAACATATTTTTGGCTTTTCCAATTAAGGCACAATTTAGCGTGGCCAATTCACCTCCCCTGCACATCTTTGGGTTGTGGGGATGAGACACACGCAGACACGACGATAATGTGCAAACTTCACATGGACACTGACCCGGGGCTGGAATCGAATGAGGCAGCAGTGCGAACCACTGCGCCACCACGGAGCCTCACTGTTTCTAGAATTTTCATCGATCCAAACATTGTCCGTGAGCTATTTGATCCTGGCTCACAGATTCCAAAAACGTCCACTTCACCGAATTATACTCATTTGAATTTGAAAGAATTGGCAGCACGGTTGCAGTGGTTAGCACAGTTTCTTCACAGCTCCAGGGTCCCAGGTTCGATTCCCGGCTTGGGTCACTGTCTGTGCGGAGTCTGCACTTTCCCCCTGTATCTGCGTGGGTTTCCTCCGGGTGCTCTAGTTTCCTCCCACAGTCCAAAGATGTGCGGGTTAGGTAGATTGGCCATGGTGAATTGCCCTTAGTGTCCAAAAAAAGGTTAGGCGGGGTTGCTGTGGAGGTGTGGATTTAAGTAGGGTGCTCTTTCCAAGGGCCGGTGCAGACTCGATGGGCCAAGTGGCCTCCTTCTGCACTGTAAATTCTATCAAAGAAAGGTGACCGTATACGATTCTGAATGGGATTGACAGGATGCACACTGAGGTGATGTTTTCTCTCCTGAGGGAACACATATTTCAAATTCGTGGTCTCCCATTTAAGAGGGTTGGCAATATGGACTCCTTCTCACAGATGGTTGGTCGTCTTTGAAACGTTCTTGTTCACTCAGCAGCGTTGTCCAGATCATTGAATATATACAAGGCTGAATTAGACAGATTTATGATTTGAAAGGGAACCAAAGATTATGGGGCGCTGAAAAATTTAGCGCGCAAGAAGATCAGCCATGATGTTATTGAACAGTCTAGATGGACTGAATGGCCTACTCTTATTTTTTATGTTACTATGAATTAATCTAATTTATCTCTAATTGTAATGTTTATACCGTTTTGAACAGGCCTGTATTTAAAAAAACAATTTCCCGCTCCTCTGGCAGCACCCCATAGTTAAGGAAAATAGCAAGATCGTGTCCTAGACAGTCTACATTTGCTAACATGATTTTCCTCAGCAGAAGATAATGGTTTCCAAACGGATAAAGTTACTTACCTACTTTGGACACGACAGAAGTGGTGTTAAGTGTTTGAAGTGCCTTATCTTTATCTAATTGTATTCTATTGAATATCTCTGCTATTTCTACCTTTAAAATGTCCTTGACTGTATTTCCTCCTTGAAGGTTTGCATTTGCAAAATATTAATTGAGTGCCTCGCCATGTCCATTGCCTCCAAGAGCTATATTTTTTCTGATCCGTAACTGTCCACATAATTGATTTAACTACTTGTTATCGCTTATTTATTTATTGGTTCCCTTTTATAGTGCATGTTGATCTGTTCCATACAGCTCATTTACTCCTTTTATATTATTTTCCGTTCTTCCTCTCTCTATTGAATATATTACTTCTTTCATGAATTATGAACTCTGAGTTTTAACATAAACGTTCTTCAATTAATGTTCTAACTTCCATTTTCCATTGGGATCTAGATTTGCATGGCTCGTTCTTTAGCCTTCCTCGACACTTTACTCGACAATCGCTCATTTGAAGGCTCACCATTGCACAATTGCTCCTTTGCCTACGAATCTTCGATTTAAATCTACATGAGCTACATGCTTTTCCAAATGTGGCCCTCCTCCAGTTCAAACTTTGCACAGGCACACTGTGGCTCCCTTCACAACTAGCAATGCCTCCCGGCTCATCAATGGGACTTGCTGTCCCGAAATTGCTGTTAGGAGGAACATGTTTCTTATGGGACTCCAGATAAATCTACAAAATTACACCAAAATGAAAATGAAAATGTGTTTGTGGAAGCCCAATGACCCAGTTAAATGCGGAAATTTTAGGCTTGGTCTAGGAAAATTTAGAAATGGTGCGTGCATTTTGTGTAGTCACATCTCTCCCAGATTATAAAAAAAGATTTTGCAGGAGGTAATGAGTTCGGGCGAAATGAGTTTGAGAATTGAACCAATGCATAATAAGTAATGCAAATATCATCAGGAACTCGAAGTTGGCGTAAGAAAATTAGGTTAAGCTGTAATGAATGAAAGAGAATAAAGGGTCCTTATTTTCATGAAGGAATTGTGAAGTTGTAATGTTTTGGCTCTTTACTAACCTGTAGCTGCGAGAGGATGCTGAGAGTTATGTTTGAAATTGTGATCTGAGAGCAGCCACGTTATTGCTTTTGTTTTCTGTGGGTGTTGATTGATTTGTTTTGTTATTGTTGTGGGCTAAATATGGTGCTTTTCTTTTTGGGGGGGGGGGGGGGGGGTGTAATTAACCTTGCCTTGAGTTTGTAACTACAGTCATTTCAGAAGTTTAAATAAAGCATCACAGAAAGTTGAGGTAATGCAATCCAGTTACCTTGCTTTAAAACAAGTTCTCTGATTGTGGGTAAATGCTAATTCTCTGCTTCAAGCTTTAATATTTTTCTTCCCGATCTTGTAATTATGTTGTGGAGATGCCGGCATTAGACTGGAGTGACACAGTGAGAAGTCTTACAACACCAGGTTAAGGTCAACAGGTTTGTTTCGAATCACTAGCTTTCGGAGGCACAGCTCCTTTCTCAGGTGAATGAAGAGGTAGGTTCCAGAAAAATATATATAGACAGTCAATGATGCAAAACAATACTTTGAAATCGAGTCGTGCAGGTAATTAAGTCTTTACAGGTCCAGATGGAGTAACGTGGGAGAGGGATAAGCACAGGTTAAAAAAGTGTGAATTGCTTCAATCTAGGACAGTTAGTAGGACTTCGCCAGCCCAGGCCTAATGGTAGTGGCGGTGGTGGTGGTGGGGGTTGAATGTAATGCGACATGAATCCAAGATGCCGGTTGAGGCCATCCTCATGTGTGCGGAACTAGGCTATAAGTTTCTGCTCAGCGATTCTGCATTGTTGCGCGTCCTGAAGGCTGCCTTGGAGAACGCTTACCCTAAGATCAGAGGCTGAATGCCCTTGACTGCTGAAGTGTTCCCCGACTGGAAGGGAACATTTCTGCCTGGCGATTGTCACCCTCTGGACACAGGGCATGTTGGCGAATGTGGTAAACCCCGCTGCTCGGGCATCGTGGTGGGCTCGGTCCACATTGAAGTGTATGTATATTGTGCCACCTGGGCATATAGGGCTGCCAGCTTCTTATTTCTCTTCGAGCAGCTCCAGCTGATAAGCAGCAGAGCATGCCCCAGGGTTTTGGCGAATAGCAGGAAGGCCACGATTGCTGGTTGAATTCCAATATCCTTTGTATGCAGAAGGTGAAAGGTCGACACGTTAGCATGGTGCGAACCCCGGTGCTCAACCAGGTCCAATGGAATACATGTTGGCTCCGGTTGACACTGCGGGCTCTGCCCATGCATTACCCCCCCCCCCCCAACACCCGTACCCCTGGCTCCGTCGGTGCCCAGCCCTGCAGGGGTATCTGGCCTGGCACCTTTCCTTGATACCAAGGATATTGTCAGCTGTCAGTGCACTTGCCAGTGGTGTGCTCCGCCATCCCCTTCTGGCGCCCCCTGTAGGGGCTACAGTGGGAGTTGACCTGGGTGGGCCACCTGCTACCCTGCCGGTGGGTGGCTCTGTTTTGGAAGGAGTATGGCGGACGGTGGGATGCGAGGCTGGGCAAGGGTGGGGGCACCCACACAGCTGGTGTCACTGCAGAACCAGGGCCAAAATGTGTGGTCAGTGTGGTGTGCAGCAAGATGGCTGCCTCACTGGCTGTGGAAATAGTGGTCTCTGCCTGGGCCGCCACAGTCCTATGGGAGCGCCACCCCGGCCACACAGCGTGTTCCCCCGTCACCCCATTCCCCACGGGACAAGGCAGGTCCCCTTCCCACCCCAGCTTGCCTGGCCAGTGCCCAACTGAACAGCTCATGGTTGTGCTTCACTTTGTCCTACCCCCTTTCTCTGCCTCATCAGCCATAACGGCACTTTAATGATTTTTAAAGCACAAGTGAACTGAACCATTGGTGATTAGGCCCATCGGAGGCGAAGAATCGCGGGGGCCCCAAAGATTACCGGGTCTGGCCCACTAATGGTATACAAATTGGGCTGGATTCTCCGCCGGTGGGATGCTCCATTGTGCCTGCAGCTCGGGAGTTCCTGGGGGCGATTCTCCGATAAGGAGCCCAAGTGTTCACGCCGTCAGGAACGCAGTAGCGAGTCACGACACACGAACCGGGCCCTGGCATGACTGATTCTGGCCCCCACAGGGGGCCAGCATGGCGCTGGAGTGGTTCACGTCACACCAGCCTCCGTTCCTGGCACCAAGTGGGCGGCGCCAATCTGCGCATGCGCGGGGGACTTCTTTAGCACGCTGGCCCCAATCAACATGGCGTCGGTGTTCAGGGGCCTGCCGCGCCATAATGTAGGCCCTGGGGGGGGGGGTGGGAGAGGCCGGCCCGCCGATCGGTGATGGAGCCCCTCTCCCACCCCAACCGGCCGCCCCCCGACCCTTCCCGCAGAGTTCCCGCAGGCAGCGACCAGGGTTGAACGGCGCCGGCGGGCCTCTGTCGTATTGGCGCAGTCGCTCGGCCTGTCTGGGCTGGAGAATCGGTGCTCCTGTCGATTCCAGCGGCCCGCGCCGCTCGAAATGCGCTGGTGCAAATGGCGCCGATTCTCCGCACCTCGGAGGATTGCGCTACAGTGTCGGGGCGTGGTTGCGGCGATTCTCCGGCCCGGCGCGGGGCTCGGAGAATTGCCCCCTCTCTTTCTGGGAATATGTCCCCACGTCGGTGGGACAACTGTGGCCTTTTAGGCCAGTATAACTGGCGTCAAAATGCATCATATTCGCAGTTCTGTAGGGGGCCAGTAATGAGCCATTGTGATGCTCTTAACTGCAGCTGCAGATACGGACTCCCGCACTTCCTGGCCAGAGCCGCGCATGCGCACTGCGGCGGCCTCCAGCGGTAGTGCTGTGCTCCATGGTGGGCTCAGACCACGAAGCTGGACCACGGAAATACTGCCCCGATCAGCTGCTCGCCCAACCCGGACCGCCTGCTCAAAAATACCCATATGAGGCCCAGCCTCACTCCGACCGGCACGCCCCCGACCCCAGCGGCCGAGAGCTAAGCCCACAGCCGCCAGGCCAGTATCCTGAACGGCAGGACCAGGTTAGCTCCACGCCATCAGGACATCGGCTGGTCGGTGGCAGAGAATAGCGGCGCGGGCCTGTGGCAATGGCCGCAGGTGGGGGATACGCGCGCCCTGAATACGCCACATTTTGGGAGCTGGAGAATCGAGGAACTGGCTCCGGTACCACCAATTTCTTGCGAGGAAATGGATTCTCCGCCTCTTTGCCAGACGTGGTTTCGGCGTCATGTAAATTGTGGTCTTTTATGCCAGAAACCTGGCGTCAAAACATCACAGATTCATAGCCCGGCAGGGGGCTAGCAGGGAGCCATCGTGGAGCTCGCATATCTAGCTGCAGATACGGCCCCCCGCACTTCCGGGTCAGAGCCGCGCATGTGCATGGCGATGGCTTCCAGTGGCCGCGCCCTCTCCATGGCGGATTCAAACCGCGGAAATAGTGCCCCGATTGGTTGCTTGCCTGACCGGGACCGCCTGCACCATAAGGCCCAGTCCCGTATGAGGCCCTCCTACCCTCCGATCGGCCCGCCCCCGACCATGCCGCCGCAGACTGAGTCTGCAGCGGTGAGTTTCCCGAACGGCTGGGTCCTTATCAGAAATACGCCATTGGGACTTCGGCCTGTCTGGGGCGGAGAAAAACTGGTCGGGCCTCTAGCAATGGCCCCCAGTGGTGGATCCGTGGCGCGGTGCACTGCCCAGATACGCCGCTTTTCGGTGCATATGCGGCGCGACATACTGCCCCTCTACGCCTTCCTGGGGGCGGAGAATCAAGGAGCCGGCGCCGGTCCCGATTCCGTCATGAAACCTGAGCCTCCACCCAGGGGCTGGACAAGATTTTAGGCGTTGGGGTGCGGAGAATGCAGCCACTGTCTGTGTGGCCCAGACCGCAATGAGGCCGCTGTAGAGGTGAGGAATTGTGATTTGGCATCAAATCGGCGCCCACTGAGATTTTGGAGTTGGAGCCTATTTTCTGCCCAATCACGTTTCCCGATTTCAGAGGCAGCCAACCTCGACTCCCGCCCAAAAGCTATCATACTTAGTAAAGGGGAGGCAAATGTACCGGAGTCTAGTACCCGACACGTATAGGAGGAAACGTAATAGGAGGCATTTGAAAAAGAAAACAGTGGAAGAAGTGTTTTGTGAGACAGTATATATTCACCTCAAGTTGTGGACTTACATAAAAGTTTAGATTTGATAATTACTTACAATTATTTTGTTGTTTAGTTATATGCATTAATCAAATAATTGAATTAAGTCAACCCAATATAGGTTTGCGCTGATTTTTGGGACATCAGCTCATGATCTAACCTGCTCTTCGCTAGCCTCACACTCACCCTTTTCCAGGGAGAAAAATCATATGACCCAAGCCAATGCTGCAAGACGTCATTGTTAAATGGTTCTGGCATGAGATCTTCAACCGCCCTAGAAATTAAAACTTAGCAGTTGCGTTGCCAAAATTCAGAGATCTATTGTGCAAAGAAAACAAGTGTCAAAACATTAAACTGTGTACACTAAATTAGTGCTGTTCAAATTGTGATATTTTTTTTAAAGTCATTTTCTTTCACTGTGTGTAATGATTCTTGATTTCGTAAGTTTAGAAATAAGTACTCTAATTATCTTTTATAACTATGTATGTTTTTCAAACATTCAGTAATTAAGTATTTGTAATACTTGGCTGTGCCGTGTTATGTTCACCACAGCAATCACGTTCAAGCACATATTTTATACAGACTTTGTGTACTTTTTGGTAAGTTTTACAGTCTTGTAAAAATACTCTGTCTTTCATTGACTTATGCCAAATACTGACAGACACAACAAAAACGCACTCTGCGGATGCAGTTCTCTCAACAAAAACACTTCGATAATTACCTGTTTTAATGAAGTTACACGGGAGCTCTCGATGAAATAGACATCCAGGCAGGCAAATTCATGTTCCCTGAGATCGAATGCTGCCTTACTGCAAATAAAGCAGATATCGAATCCATTTGGAAGACATTAAACACTGATTATGGCTATGCAACGAAATTCCATATACACTGTGGATAGCGTTTAAATAATAACCATTTTGTATTTTCCTTTAATGGTTTTAAGGCTATAAGCAATTTACCACTCCATCCTTTGTTCTAAAAGTAAATTAACTATTTCCAAGAACCACAGAGAATAGGAACGTCCCCAACTAATGGCCTGTAAAACAAATAGCTTCTCATATGACTGAATGCACAATTTACACCAATTATGAAAGATTTGTGACGATGGGCTCAGCATATAAATCATGAGGGATTTACAGTATACTTCTCTATCCTCGTCATTCACTTGAGGAAGGAGCAGTGCTCCGAAAGTTAGTGATTCGAAACAAACCTGTTGGACTTTAACCTGTTGTTGTAAGACTTCTTACTGTTCTCTATCCAGGACAGAGGGCAAGGAATTGTTACCTCAGCACGAAGTCTTAAAAGACTCTTTATAATGAGAGGAAAGAGAAAATGCTGGAGAATCTCAGCAGGTCTGGCAGCATCTGTAGCGAGAGGAAAGAGCTAACGTTTCTAGTCCAATGACTCTTTGTCAAAGCTAAGAGTCAGAGAACGTGATTAATATTTATACTGTGGAGTGAGCATGAAAGATATGTCATAGCCACTGGAACCCAGGGAAACGGAGTCCTAATAGCCACAGAAACCAAGGGGAAACCTAGGGAATCGTTTCAGATTCCAGCATCCGCAGTGATTTGCTTTAATCCAGTGTTTAACTGACTGCCGCTTCTCTTCCAGGAATGCCTACCCTGAAGAAGTACTGCTCTTCTCCGACAGGATTTTAGTACGTCCCTTCCCCACTATCCACCTTCACTGCATTCCATTTCTCTCTTAATGTTGGACAAGGTCGTTTCAGATTCCAGCATCCGCAGTAATTTGCTTTTATACATTATAATGAGAGGATGCTCTTAGGACTAATTGACACCTTCGAGCGCCAGTCACCGGACAATAGGAAATTGCATCAGTGTATGCCCATCAAAATCGAGAAACCAATCAGGAACTGATAATGCGCCACGTAGACCAATCACAGATTAATAACACACCCCTTAAGCCAATTAGAGGTTAGCCTTGCCTGGGTTTAAGCCAATCAGAATGCATTGCTATAATTCATCAGGCTGAGAGTTCTAGTTAGCTATCACTGACCAAGGCGCGCACCAAGTTTGAGGTTTACGGATTCTGCTGTCCACAGGGAAGCAGGTGTAATGGAAGCAGAAGCAGATGTAATGGCGAGAGAACAGGCCGAGTGTCGACCTGCACCCAAACTAAATCGGGAAGCAAAAGCAGTATTAAACCTGTGAAGTCGTTGCTCCGTTTTAATAACTATTAATTTCCATCATATTAAAATATCCAGAGTTAATTAACCAAACTGTCCCCTGTTGCTTGTATGTCTAAATTGAAAGGAGAAAATTAAAGTTGGAGTTCAAATGGTACCCAGAACTTAGACAGAGTTCTTTTAAGTTTAGGGCAGTATACCATTGAAAGAAAATATGTATAAAGCGCAATGATGAGTGGAAGACCAGACAACTGAGAACATATTGAAAACAAGAAAAGGGTGACGAAAATATAATCAACGGGAGAGAGGTTAGGATAAGAGAGTAAATCAGCAAGAAATATAGAAACTGACAAAAAGAACTTCTGCAAATGTATCGGCGGAAGAGAATAGCTGAAACAAACGTTAGTTCCTGGGGAAATGAGGTTGGAAAATTAACAATGGGAAATAAAGGAATGGCAGAAACTTTGAATCAGTATTTTTAAATCTGTCTTCACGGAAGAAGACACAAACATCCCAAGTATAGAAGAAAATCGGGGCAAACGGGAACGAGGAACCCAAAACAACGACTACCATTAGGGAACAAAATGCAAGGTGAAGTAATCGAACTAGCGACTTACAAATACGTTGGATCTCATGAAATGTATGCGAGACTATTAAAAGAAGTGACTGCAGAGATGCTAGATATATTGGTTGTTATCATTGAAAATTCCCCAGATTCTGGAAATCTATCTGCGGATAGGAGGAAAGAAAATATAGCACCTATATTCAAGAACAGAGACAGACAGAAAACAAGAAACCATGGCAGAGTTTGCCTCACACTAATGTTGGAAAATGCTGGGATAATCTTTAAGGACGTAATGACAGGACAATTAGAAAATCATAATGGATATAGTAGAGTCAACACGGTGTTTTGAAATGGGAAACTCTGCTTAACAAAATAAATAGCTTGTTAAGGTAAATAAGCAGGTAGACAAAAGGAACAAGTGAATATAATATTAATAGATTTCCAAAAGTCTTTCTATAAGGTGCAATATTAGAAGGTTAGATTTCATGTTGTTGGGGGGGGGGGGGGGAATGTGTTAGCATGGATAGAAGACTTGCTAATTAACAGCAAAAAGAGTTGGGATAAATTCGTAATTTTCAGATTGACAAACTGGAATGAGCGGGGTATCGCAGGGAACAGGACCGGGGCCTGAATTGCTTACAATCTATATAAATGACTTGGATGAAGGGACTGGACGTATTTTAGCCAAAATTGTTGATGATACAAAGATGGGTTGGCATGCAAGTTGTAACGAAGACACGAGGTGTCTGAAAAGTGAAATGGAAAGCGAGTAGTCAAAAATTTGGCAGGAGTAGAATGTGGGAAAATGTGAGTTTGTTTACTTGGGTGAGAAGAATGGAAATCCCGAATATTGTTGAAATGGAAATAGACTGAAGAATGTTATGCTGCAGTGGGGTTTGAGTGTCCTAGTACATGAATCACAGGCACAGCAAGCAATTAGGAAGATACATATGTTGTTGATACTTATTTAACGGGTGTGTAGAGTATAATAATACAAGTGTTGCAACAATGCAGAGCAGTACTATGACCTCGACTGGACTGTGAACTATTTTGGTCTCCTTATGTAAGGAGGCTGTTGTGGAAAAAACTAGCCAGCACTTCGAGGTTTCGCAAAAGTCTTTTATTATAACACGAAGTTCGTGGAGGGAGTTAGAGTGACCACCGTCCTTCTAATTGTCCCCACCTTACAAGAGTATAGCAGTACTTTATATGGTTTAATAAGCAATATTTAGAAAAAACGAGGCATTCCTTTGATAAGCCCAGACACAGAAAAGCGAGCGGGGTAAACAACAGGCCTTGAATTCCCAGCCTAAGAAGAAGAAGAATTGTCTACTCTCAGCAAAATGTCAGTTTACATAGCCTGACCTTCTGCCTATTACATGCAGAACTTCTTGACTGAAATAAAGCTAATATATCCATCATGCTTTGCCAAGTGCCTATTGCCATGAAATATAGTCAAGCAGCCAGTTAAGAAGGAATACAGGGTATTAAGGCAACTAATCCGCCAACTAAAGTTCCTTCTACAGAGGCTGTGGAGAGAAGGTTCACTAGGTTCATTTTTAGGATGAAGGATTTCACTCATGAGGAAGGATGGAGTTATTTGGGCCTATACGCATATTCATTTAGGGGAAGATTTGAAGCATATATGATTCTGAGGGCTTTTGTCAGGATAAATGCAGAGTGGATGTTTCAACATGTTGGGAGAATCTAAAACTGGGGTACAGCTTCAATATGCAGGACCTTCCATTCAATTCTTCCATAGGACCATAAGTTGGTAGGAACAACAGTAGTCCATTAGACCCATTGAGTCTGCACCACCATTCAATGATGGAAATTAAGAGGGATTTATTCTTTCAGAAAGTGGAATTTACAATCTCAGAGAGCAGTAGAAGCTGGATCTTTGAAAAGTTCATGGCAGAGATTAGTCGGAAAGGAGTCTACAGTTATTTGTTCAGAAAGGTGTCTATAGTTAAGGGGAGATTGGGTTATTCGGGACAGTGGAGTTAAGGCTACAATTAGGGTAGCCGTGATCCTATATATGGCGGTGGGGCCTTGAGGAATCAATTGACCTACATTGACTTCTTATGTAGTTATCTTCGAATTCCTAATCTCTGGCATGCTCTTGTCGCCATGATATTTATACAGCTGATCCAGTTACGTTCCTCGCCAATGGTAATGTCCAGAAAGTCGATGTTGGATTAATCAGCGATGACAATTCCATTAAATGTCAAGGCAGGGAGTTAGATTAACTCCTTTTGGAGACGATCATTACGTGGGTCTTGTATTGCATGCAGATTACTTGCCATCTATCACCTCAAGACAGGTCTTTCTGTATATAAATACAGACCTCTTAAGCATCTGACAACCCTTGAATTTTACAGAACTCTCATTAATCATTATTATCATTCACAATCATTCGCGAACATCCCCACACCTGAACCTATATTGGAGGGATGGTCTTGATGAGGTAGCTGAAAAGATAGTTGGGCCTAGGACACTACCTGGAAGGAAACCCTGGAATGATGCCCTGGGATTGAGATAATTGACCTCCAAAAACCACAGGTCTGTAGTAGATTTGACTGCAACCATCGGGGAGTTCCACCCCTGATTCCCATTGATTCCAGCTTAACTGGGGTTCCTTGATGCTATACTTGATCAAATGCTGCCTTATGTCAAGGGCAGTCAATCTCACCACACAGCATGAGTTCAGTTATTTTGACCATGTTTAGAAGAAGAGTTCAGTAACGTGGTGGTCCTCACGAAACCCAAACTGATTACCACCAGCAGGTCATTGCTAGTAAGTGTCGCTTGATATCACATCAAACATCACTTTTCTTATGTTCAAGAGTAGACTGATGTGTCAGTCACATTTCACACTGGATTTATCCTGACTTTTACGCTCATGAAATACTTGGGCAATCTTCCACATTGTCAGGTTGTTATCTAAGTTGCACCCATATTGTAACAATTTGGCTAATAGTCAGCTTGTTCTGAAGCTCCGGTCTTCGGTACTATAACGGTAATGTTGCCATTGTCCGTAGCCCTTGTTAAATGTTTGCATACGAAGCATTCTTTCTGCAATTATACAGGGCTGTGGTGAGGCCACGCGGAATATCATGTGCAGTTCCTGATGATGGGTGTGTCCAGAACCATGGGTTACAATCTCAGGATACGGGGGTAGACCATTTAGGACCGAGATGAGGAGAAATTTCTTCACTTAGAGAGTGGTCGAGGAATGTGATACTTGGGGCCAAAATATTGAGCGGCACGGCACCACGGTGGTTGGCACTGTTGCTTCACAGCGCCAGGATCCCAGGTGTGATTCCAGGCTTGGTCACTGTCTGTGTGGAGTCTGCACGTTCTCCCGGTGTCTGCGTGGGTTTCCTCCGAGTGCTCCGATTTCCTCCCACAAGTCCCGAAAGACGTGCTGTTAGGTAATTTGGACATTCTGAATTCGCCCTCTGTGTACCCGAACAGGCGCCGGAATGTGGTGCCTAGGGGCTTTTCACAGTAATTTCAATCCATTGTCAATGTATGCCTACTTATGACGATAAAGGTTATCGAAGAAGCATTTATATTAGCACTTAGGACAAAGTGGTTCAAAGGATATGAGGGGAAAGTGGGATCAGTTGGATTATCAGCCATGATCAGAATGAATGGTGGAGCATGATTAAAGGGCCGAATGGCCCCCTTTTGCTCCTATTTTGTATGTTTCTATGTTCATATTCTGTGTTGTCCGAGATCCGGAGGAATTAACTAAATATATGAAGAGTGCCATCTCTGTTACTGTGGATCTTGGAGGAGGCCGAAATTGATATCCACTTGTCACATCTGGTCAAAGATGGCTGCAAGTCATTCACCCTTGGCCTTTGCATTGACGTGCTGGGCTTCTGCACGGTTCAAGATCGGGATGATTTTGTCACCGTTCTCCCCGATTAGAACTTTAGAGGTCCACCATCGTTCGTAACTCGATGTGGCAGTACTGTCGATCTTATGACTGATCCGTTGCTTGTTCAATCAATTAACTCGACGTTGCTTCTGCTAATAAAAACATTCACGCAGTCCTGCGTTGCGGCTTCATGAAGTTTGCACGTCGTTGTCGAATGGAGATGGAGGAGACGGAAATATGTGGCTTTTATGTTTGATTCGGTGAGTATGACCCTCTGAAGCTATTGCTGAATTATTCAGTGGAGAAGTTCTCCCAATTTCTATAGTCTATCCTTTGCCTGTCGCCGAAGAATATTTCAGAAAACTGTATCTGGCGGAGCAGAAGCAAAATAAGGTCACTTTTATGAAGGTCCGATGATCCCATACCACCTGTCCACAATCCCACTCGAAGTTGAACCGTGTTGTCTGGGATAGTTTTAATTTGGGGCAATAGAGAATCAACTAGCCGTTATTTTGCACTAGCATGTTAAACCAGTCGAAGGAAAACTCGGCAGGCTGCATGTTGATGTCTTCCAGCAGTTAGCTGACTCCATATAAAACTCGTAGACATCATGCATTGGTTTGTTTTATGTTCGTCAACTTTGACAAGAAGCATTTATTGTTTACGCATGAATAACTCACGAAGAGGAACAACGTCGACGAAAGGAATGTGACAAGTGAAACCCTCTTTTATTATGGGTTGTAGCTACCTCGCCAGCTGACAGGTAGCAGTGTCGCCCTGTGCAATTGCGGTAACCTAAAATTAACTACTATGTGACCTTAAAATGTAATTGTGACTTCAATGGTATTATTTAGGTCATCAGTTGTCGTCTGATATCCTAGTTATCGCCTGATTGCAGTTATAGGACGGAAGTATTTTATGCTATAGTTTCAGAGAAGGCAAAGCAAATGGCAGGGCACGCATTACTCTGACCAGTAACGGGATAGCTAAAATAAGATCGGTTTACAATCAATGCCAGTGTCTAGATATTGTAATGTGTTGATTACTGTTGTGTGATAAAAATTCAAATTATAAAAGCCTGTTGTACTGAGTTCCGAATCCGTTGCAAAAAGCTAACATGGTCAAATCAAGTGTTCAGAGCGACAATCTATTATCTGGAACAAAGCAAGTCTGAGATGTTAGTGGATCCAACAGCAGCTGCAGGGAGAACCGGGGTTGAGTGTGACTCGAGTGTGACTTAACATGGGGAATGATAAAGAAACTTCTGCTACTTAAACAAAAGGAGGATATTTGACTGATGTGCGATTATCAGTAGTAGCAAAGCCTTTTTCATTAATACGTCCACATGGTACGCTGTGATGTAAAACAACAACATCGCAAGGGGATTCTAAGTTCTCAAAAGCAGTGCAACAGGTGTCAGCATCAGTAACATACCCAACCAGTCTCTCCGTGCAAAATACTCTGGGAGAGGACTTGTCTGGACCCCAGACTTCCAACAGTAAGCATTGTGTTTTCGCTGTGTGGGAGATATCATGGGATCTCCAGGCTAAAACGTCCTGAAAAACCTGGTTCAAGTTTAGACAGCATAGACATATCAGAATGATATTGAGTTTGATGATCAGCCATGATCCTGATGAATGGCGGAGCAGGCTCGAAAGGCCAACAGACCGACTCCTGCTCCTATCTTCTTCTTCTATGTATGTAGAATACTCTGAATCATGACCTGAAAACTTTCCACCAGGACTCATTTTCTGTTCCTGAGATTAATGAAACATGGTGGAGTGGGTCACCAGTATGACTTGCTGGTCCGGGCGTAGAGACCAAACGTTCAAACTCCTTATTGTGAAAACTATGATGCTGATGATGATCTATCCATCTATCCAACCACAGAACCATCCGTCCTTCTGTCCGTCCATACATACATCCGTCATTCCATCCATCCAATCATTTATCCGTCCTTTCGTCCATCCGTCCATCCACCCGTTCATCCGTGCATCGGTCCAACCGAACATTCATCCGTCCGTCGGCCAGACAGCCGTCCGTCTGTCCGTCTATCCAATGACCGATTCATCTGCCCATCCGCCCATCCGACCGCCGATCTGTCCCACCGTCCGTCCAGCCCATCCATCCGTCAATCTATCCGTCATTTATCCATCCATTCATCATCTATCGATCCATCAATCCTATCCATCAATTCATCCTTCCATCAATCCGCACGTCCATCAGTCAGTCCGCCCGTCCGTCCACTGGACCCCTGTCCATCAATCCATCCACTCATTCATCCGTCCGTCCGGCCGTCTGCCCACCCATCCATCCGCCCCTTCAACCGTACGTCCTTCCATCCATCATGTTCTCCACCCGTCTGTCCGCCCGCCAAAACGTCCAGCTGGATAGTTATCGATTCAGTCCCTCCTTCCATCCGTCCATCCATCCGCCACGCGTCTGTGAGTCTGTCCATCCGTCCATCCACCCACCATTCACCCTTAGTCTAACCGTACATCCCCCAATCTGTCTATCGATCCACCCAATCGTCTATCCGTCGGCCCACCCGTCCTTCAGTCCGTCCATCTATCCATCGATCTATGTCCATATCCATCCATTATCCATCCATCCGTCCATCCATCTGTGCGCCCGAACATCCATCCATCCATCCATCCTTCCATCCATCCTTCCATCCATCCATCCGTCCGTCCATCCATCTATCCATCCATCCATCCACCCTTCCTTCCATCCATCCGTCCATCCATCTATGCATGCACACGTGCATCCATCCATTCATCCATCCATCCACCCTTCCATCCATCCATCTAACCGTCCAGCGATCCATCCATCTGTCGACAGGCCAATCCATCTATTCAAAGATCCATCCATCCATTCATCCATTCATCCAGCCATCCATCCATCTATCCACTGTTAAATTTAAGTTCCGATATATAGTGTTCTGTTTTTCATTTTTAGAGGGCGGCTGTCTTGTTATCCATTGCTACTAGATGCTCATTTACTTTTAATTAAAGGTGTACATGTTTTCCTCAAGGTCAAAATGTATTTCTGGGGAATAGAAACGTTGAAGTTTCAGGACCCAGTGGCAACAATGGACATGATACGAGCAGCAACCTCGTGGGTTGATTATAGCACTTCCTTAATGCTAAACCCCAGTCCTGGCACCAGAAGTATCAAGTGTAACAATTTAATCCGCATCGTCACGAACCTTGTCCTTTTACTTAAGGAGCGTTACATGTTTATTGTCAATGAGGTTAAGAAGTACAGGCACGTTTGTGCGATGGGCTGTCGCCCGCTGGGAACAAAGTATTGACTGTGCAAACAAATTTCTTCTGATCTTTGCAATTACCATAAAGTGATCGCATTAATACCACTTCTGGTTTTTCCATATTCCGATAATCTACTGGATTTTCAAATTAATCTCAACGCATGACCCAAATTTAGATGCCCTTTTCTCAGTAATATGTATGTTTTACTTTCTCCCATCCACGGAGAATGGTCAGATCAGAAAGCACCACATTGTTTTAACCACTGAATGGTTTTAATGCTTATTGCCCAAAGCGAATTTGCAGCTCATTATCCATTGGTCACTGGCAGCATTTTAATTTCCATGTAAAATTTTTCTAAATAAATTGAGTTGATAATTGCTTCTCGTAGGTTTGCAAGATCCGTTTTTTAATGTACACAGTTCGGCTTTCTTTGGCGCTATCGGTGCACACATTTTCTCGTTGACTAGGAACTCCCCCATAATTAAGTATTCCTCCGGAGAGTGTATATTATAAGCATAGCATACACCAAACGGTAAACGACAATCTATAAGTATCTCTCTCTTAGTAGGATTTACTTAATGACATGCGTGGGGATTACGTTATGGAGCTTTGATTCATAGTTCTCTATCCAAAGTAGGTGTGAAAAATATCGTTAATGTTTCAGAAGGTATCAGTCCATTCGTTTCCCTATATCTGTAGTCATCACTTGGAGAACGCTTTCCACCTTCTTGGACTAGACATTCGTTGCGTCCATCTATGTCTATTTTCTCATCCAAGAAATGCTATCTGAAACGACATGAGTTACCATGTGAGTTGCTCGAAAGGATATGTCGCTGATTAATGATTTTTTGTTTTATTTATTATGAGTGAAACCGGTTGGCTGTAGCGATAAAACGTTTAGTGGTAACCACTGTCCTATTTTAGTTGCCTGCGTTGGTGTTTTTCTATCGTTTCTCACAGCATGAAAACAATTGGATTCGTTCGTGTTTGTTTTGGCTCACAGATATCTAACTGGTTGACTTTTTTCATTCGGCGACTTACTTGTTGGCAGAATTACGGAAACTATAGGCAAGTGATCCCATTTGATTTGCGAATAGAATGCTAGCCTTCGAATGGGTGCTTTAAATGCATCCTATTGAAAGTTATTTTCACGTTTTTGGCGTTTGAGTCTACTCTGTCTTGTTAAAATTTCGAAACGTTTTGTAACAGAGCACACACATTCTACCTCGGTATAAACATGGGTTATGCAACAATACACGTATGCTTTATTAGTTTTGCTTTGGGTACGCAATACGGATCTTGTTACGGGCCCTGAGCAATAATTCAGTACAAACCAGGAAGGGTGGCACCGTGGTGCAGTGGTTAGCGCTGCTGCCTCACGGCGCAGAGGCCCGGGTTCGATCCCGGCCCGGGTCACTGTCCATGTGTAGTTTGCACATTCTCCCCGTGTCTGCGTGGGCCTCGCCCCCACAACCCAAAGATGTGCAGGGTAGGTGGATTGGCCACGCTAAATTGCCCCTTATTGAAAAAAAAAAATGAATTGGTCACTTTAAATTTATTTTTAAGAAAGAAAAGAAGGAAAAACCTGCGCATCTGACCTACTGGCAATAGAAGAATTACATCTGCTCAGTTTGCCTGATCCATGACATTGGCAGGAGGTAGTTTCAGCCAAAACGTGGATCTCCTTTCCCGGGACGTGTGTTTAAGTGGTTCTGACTGAGGACAATTCCTACAGTGCATCTTGTACATGGTACACATTGCGGCCACGGTTCGTCGGTGGCAGAGGGAGTGAATCTGATGGATTGCCCATCAAGCGGGCACGCTTTGACCTGGGGTTGGGGATTGTTGGGTGTGGGTGGGGGGGGGGGGGGGGGGGGGGAGGTGCGCGGGTAACCAGGAGAGAGAGGAGTGATTTAAAGTTGAGAATACCTCTGCTGAATCCCTGGGATGGAACCCTGCATTTCTCACGTCACAGTGCGTGTTGACACGACCTGGAAAATGACGCTGCATTTACAAACAAAATACGGGTTGTGGGTGTCTCTGGATAGGCCAGCAGCTACATCCCGAATTGACCTTGTGAAGTTGGTGGTGAGCTGCCTTCTTGAACAGCTGCAGTGCATCAGGTGTAGACACTCCCACAATGCCGTTAGGGAGGGAGTTTCAGGATTTTGAGCCAGTCACAGTTAAAGAATGGCTGTTGTAGTTTCAAGTCAAGACGGTGAGCAACTTGCAGGAAACCCACAGGTCGCGGTGTTCCCAGGTATCTGTAACTCTTGTCCTTCTATATGGTAGTGGTCGTTGGTTTGAAGGTGCTGCCTAAGGAACTTTGGTGAGGTTCTGCAGTGCATCTTGTAGATCATACATACTGCTGCTGCTATGCGTCGGTGCTGGAAGGGGTGAGTGTTTGTCGACGGGGTAGCAATCAAGCAGGCTGCTTTGTCCTGGATGATGTCGAGCGTTTTTATTGTTATTGGAGTTGTCATCCAGACAAGTGGGGAGTATGCTATTGCGTTCCTGACTTGTACCTTATGGATGTTGGACAGACTTTGGGAAATCTGGAGTTGAGTTACTCGATACAGAATTCCTAGCCTCAAACCTGCTCTTGTAGCCACAGTATTCATATGGCTAGTCCAGTTCAGTTTCTGGTAAATTGTCAGCCTCTTTCTCTTAATATACTTATAGAATGCCTTGATGCTTTCCTTAATGCTATCTGCCACTGATATTTCGTTGCCCCTCTTTGCCCTCCTAATTTGTTTTTAACCACCCCACTACACTCTCTGTTGTCTTGAAGGATCCTCTCCCGTTTTTAGTCCTCTGTACCTACCATATGCTTCCTTTTTTTAAATCAAACTCTCGATATCCCATACATTCAGGGTTTCTTGGACTTGCCACCCTTGCCCTTCTCTCTTAAAGAAACACGTTGGCCCTGAAGGCTCACTATTTCACTTTTAAAAGACTCCCACTTTCCAAATGTAGATCAACCTGCAAGTAGCTAGTCCCAGTGCACGTTTGTCAGCTCCTGTCTAATGATGTCGAAATCGACCTACCCCCAATTCAGACACTTGCTTGCTGGACGATGCTCAACGCTTTCCATAATTACTTAGAAACGTACAGAACTGCGGTCACTATCTCCATAATGCTCGTCCACCGACACTTGCCCGGATTTTAATTTTCTGGGATTAGGTCTAGCCCTGCCCCACCCCTAGGGGAACTATCTATCTGCTGGCAGAAAAAGCTCTCCTTGATGCAATTTATAGATTCCAATCTATATGATCATTTCACGCTAAGGCAATTCTCAGTTATTACTGGCGAAGTTGAAATCGCGGACGACTATAATCCGATTCCTCACATACCTTTCGGTGATTTGCCCAGACATCTGCTCCTCTAAGGGTGCATTCTTGCCGTCTGATCTGATGATTTCACTGCTATTTGACCCGGGGCAGTCAACAGACTTTATCATGCATTTTCCTTCGTCAAAATGGGATGAAATACCAAGTGATGTATTATACTAACCGGGAGCGTTTCCTCCTTTGCCAACCGGATTTTGGGGCGTGATGATGTCGGGCACCGTTTACGGTATCATCACGCCGATTTTCCAAAGTAATTTGCCCAACAAATTGCTTCCAATGCAAATCTATATTTAATAGAGAATATCACTGTAGCACATTGGCCAGGGCACTGAGACGAAAGGTCCTTTAAGACCATAAGACCATAAGACATAGGAGCGGAAGTAAGGCCATTCAGCCCATCGAGTCCACTCCACCATTCAATCATGGCTGATTTCAACTTCATTTACCCCTTCTCTCTCCATAGCCCTTAATTCCTTGAGAAATCAAGAATTTATCAACTTCTATCTTAAAGACACTCAACGTCCCGGCCTACACCGCCCTCTGTGGCAATGAATTCCACAGACCCACCACTCTCTGGCTGAAGAAATTTCTCCTCATCTCTGTTCTAAAGTGACTCCCTTTTATTCTAAGGCTGTGCCCCCGGGTCCTAGTCTCCCCTGCTAATGGAAACAACTTCCCTACGTCCACCCTATCTAAGCCATTCATTATCTTATAAGTTTCTATTAGATCTCCCCTCAACCTCCTAAACTCCAATTAATATAATCCCAGGATCCTCAGACGTTCATCGTCTGTTAGGCCTACCATTCCTGGGATCATCCGTGTGAATCTCCGCTGGACCCGCTCCAGTGCCAGTATGTCCTTCCTGAGGTGTGGGGCCCAAAATTGCTCACAGTATTCTAAATGGGGTCTAACTAATGCTTTATAAAGCTTCAGAAGTATATCCCTGCTTTTATATTCCAAGCCTCTTGAGATGAATGACAACATTGCATTTGCTTTCTTAATTACGGACTTAACCTGCAAGTTTACCTTGAGAGAATCCTGGACTAGGATTCCCAAGTCCCTTTGCACTTCAGCATTATGAATTTTGTCACCGTTTAGAAAGTAGTCCATGCCTCTATTCTTTTTTCCAAAGTGCAAGACTCGCACTTGCCCACGTTGAATTTCATCAGCCATTTCTTGGATCACTCTCCTAAACTGTCTAAATCTTTCTGCAGCCTCCCCACCTCCTCCATACTACCTGCCCCTCCACCTATCTTTGTATCATCGGCAAACTTAGCCAGAATGCCCCCAGTCCCATCATCTAGATCGTTAATATATAAAGAGAACAGCTGTGGCCCCAACACTGAAGCCTGTGGGACACCACTCGTCACCGGTTGCCATTCCGAAAAAGAACCTTTTATCCCAACTCTCTGCCATCTGCCTGACGGCCAATCATCAATCCATGTTAGTACCTTGCCTCGAATACCATGGGCCCTTATTTTACTCAGCAGTCTCCCGTGAGGCACCTTATCAAAGGCCTTTTGGAAGTCAAGATAGATAACATCCATTGGTTCTCCTTGGTCTAACCTATTTGTTATCTCTTCAAAGAACTCTAACAGGTTTGTCAGGCACGACCTCCCCTTACTAAATCCATTCTGCATGTCCTAATCTGACCCTGCACTTCCAAGAATTTAGAAATCTCATCCTTAACAATGGATTCTAGAATTTTGCCAACAACCAAGGTTAGGCTAATTGGCCTATAATTTTCCATCTTTTTCCTTGTTCCCTTCTTGAACAGGGGGTTACAACAGCGATTTTCCAATCCTCTGGGACTTTCCCTGACTCCAGTGACTTTTGAAAGATCATAACTAACGCCTCCACTATTTCTTCAGCTATCTCCTTTAGAACTCTAGGATGTAGCCCATCTGGGCCCGGAGATTTATCAATTTTTAGACCTCTTAGTTTCTCTAGCACTTTCTCCTTTGTGATGGCTACCATATTCAACTCTGCCCCCTGACTCTCCGGAATTGTTGGGATATTACTCATGTCTTCTACTGTGAAGACTGACGCAAAGTACTTATTTAGTTCCTCAGCTATTTCCTTGTCTCCCATCACTAGATTACTAGTGTCATTTTGGAGCGGCCCAATGTCAGCTTTTGCCTCCCGTATGTTTTTAATGGATTTAAATAAACTTTTACTATCAGTCCTAATGTTACTGGCTAGCCTACTTTCATAATTGATCCTCTCTTTCCTTATTTCTCTCTTTGTTATCCTCTGTTTTTTTTAAAATTTTATTCTCCTCCTTTTTCACATTTTCTCCCACATTTACACCCATCAACAATAAACAATAATCAGCAAGATATGTCAATCCCCATAATAACAACAATCCCATCCGCCCACCAACCCCCAAACCTCAGCCCACATGTTTACATAAACAAATGACAAAAAGGAATCAAAGCAAAGTGGGAGGAAGAGCTGGGAGAGGTTATAGAGGAGGGGGTCTGGTGTGAGGTGCCATAGTCACCCTTAATCTACACAGCCCCCCCCCAACTAATGTTCGATGTTATCCAGTCCTTGAAAGTGCATAATCAATAGTGCCCATGACTTGTAGAACCCCTCCGAGCTTCCCCTCAGTTCGAACTTAACCTTCTCAAGGGTCAAGTATTCCAACAGGTCCCCCCGCCACGCCAGGGCACTGGGTGGGTGGCTGCTCTCCATCTCAGCAGGAACCGCCTTCGGGCGATCAACGAGGCGAAGGCTATGATATCTGCCTCCGCTCCCGTTTCCAACCCTGGCTGGTCCGACACCCCGAATATGGCCTCCTGGGGACCCGGGTCTAGTTTCACACGCAAATTACCCGAAACACCTCTTTCCAGTACTCCCCTAGCTTTGGACAGGACCAAAACATATGAAGGTGATTCACGCCCCCCCCCCCCCCCGCAACGCTCACACACATCCTCTAGTCCTTCAAAGAATTGGCTCTTCCTCGCCCTCGTGAGGTGCGCTCTATATACTACCTTCAGCTGTATCAGCCCCAACCTCGCACATGAGGTGGAGGCATTCACTCTCCGGAGCACCTCACACCAGACCCCCTCCTCTATAACCTCTCCCAGCTCTTCCTCCCACTTTGCTTTGATTCCTTCCAGTGGTGCCTTATCCTCTTCCAGAATAGCTCCGTACACCGCTGACACTGCCCCCTTCTCCAGTCCTCTTGTCGTCAACACCTCCTCCAGCAATGTGGAGGCTGGTTCCTCTGGGAAGCTCTGTATCTCCTTCCTGGCAAAATCCCGAACCTGCGTGTACCTAAACCCTTCTCCCTGCTCTAGCCCATACTTCGCTTCCAGCTTCCTCAATCCTGCAAACCGACCCCGAAGAAACAAATCTTTTAGTGTCTTAATCCCCTTCTCTTCCCATTTCCGAAAACTTCCATCCCACCTCCCTGGCTCAAATCTGTGGTTCCCCCGAATCGGCATTTCCCTTGACCCTAAACCCAACCCGGAGTGTTGGCAAAACTGCCTCCAGATTTTCAATGAAGCTATTATTACCGGACTCCCTGAATATTTCCCCGGAGCTATCGCGAGCGGCGCTGTTGCAAGTGCCTTCAGCCCCGGCCCCCTGCACAAACTCTCCTCCATTCTGACCCACTGAGAATCCACCCCTCTGACCCAGCCCCGTACTTTCTCCACATCCGCCGCCCAGTAGTGGTACAACAAGTTCGGGAGACCCAAACCCCCTGCCTGCCTTCCCCTCTGTAGCAGCACCTTTCTCACTCTGGCCACCTTCCCTCCCCATATGAATGAGGTAATCCTTCCCACAATCTCCCTGAAAAAAGTCTTTGGCAGGAAAATCGGTAGGCATTGAAAAATAAACAGGAATCGCGGCAACACATTCATTTTAACCGCCTGTACCCGACCTGCCAGTGACAGAGGAAGGCCGTCCCACCTTGCCAGATCGGCTTTCACTCTCCCCACCAACCTAGTGATGTTGTACCTGCGAAGCCTCCCCCACTCCTGGGCAACCTGCACCCCCAGATACCTAAAATAAGTCCCTGCTCTACGTAATGGCAGCCCCCCCACCCCTGCCCCCACCCCCGGCCGAGACACCACAAAGTACTCACTCTTGTCCAGGTTCAACTTGTACCCCGAGAAAGACCCAAATACCCGCAGTAGCTCCAATATTCCTCCGATCGACGCACTCGGCTCTGACACATACAGCAGCAAGTCGTCGGCATATAAGGACACCCTATGCTCTATTCCCCCCCCCCCCCCGCACTGTTCCTTTCCATGCTCCCGAACTTCTCAATGCGATGGCCAACGGCTCAATCGCAAGTGCAAACAGCAGGGGGGACATAGGACATTCCTGTCTCGTCCCACGGTGGAGAGAGAAATATCTCGAACTGATATTATTTGTGCGGACGCCCGCCTTTGGTTCCTTATATAATAGCTTTACCCAGTTCACAAACCTTGGTCCAATCCCAAACCGCTCCAGCACTGCCATCAGGTACCCCCATTCTACCCGATCAAATGCCTTCTCGGCGTCCAATGCCACAACTACCTCTGTTTCCTTTCTTTCCGCCGGGGCCATAACAACATTCAAAACCCTCCTAATGTTCGAAAACAGCTGCCCCCCTTTCACGAACCCCGTCTGACCCTCCCCTATTACGTTCGGAAGGCACTCCTCCAGCCTACCTGCCAGTACCTTCGCCAACACTTTTACGTCCACATTCAGAAGTGATATGGGCCGATAGGACCCACACTCCGTCGGATCCTTATCTTTTTTTAGTAACAGGGAAATCGATGCCTGCCCCAAGGTTTGCGGCAACACCCCCTTCCCTATCGCCTCCTCCAACATCCCCACCATCAGGGGTACCAACCTATCCTTAAATTTTTTATAATATTCCACTGGAAACCCATCCGGCCCTGCCACCTTCCCCGACTGCATCCTCCCAATCGCATCCTTTATCTCCTGCTCCACTATTGCTCCTTCTAATGTAGCCCTGTCCCCCTCCCCTAGCCTTGTGTACTCCAACCCATCGAGAAATTCCTGCATCTCACGGTCTCCTCCGAGTGGCTCTGACTTGTACAACCTCTCATAAAGCTCCTCAAAAACCTTGTTAATCAGCACTGGGGCCACCACCAACTTCCCTGCCCTATCCTTCACCTGAAGAATTTCCCTTGCCGCTGACTCCCTCCGGAGCTGACCAGCTAACATACGCCCTTATCTCCATGTTCATAAACTGCACCCCTTGCTCGTCTCAGTTGGCGCACCGCCTTCCTGGTGGACAGTCGGTCGAAGCTCGCCTGCAGTTCCTTCCTCTTTTCCAGCTTCGCCGGGTCCCCATCCTCGGCATACCTCCTGCCTACCTCCAACATCTCATCTATCACCCTCTGCCGCTCCAACCTCTCCACCTTATCCACCCTAGCCTTAAACAAAATTACCTCACCTCTCACCACCACCTTTAGAGCCTCCCAGACGACTGCCTTCAACATTCACCCGTACAATTGAAACCTACATATTCCTTAATTACCTTTTCAGTTTTCTCAGAGAATACTTGGTTCCCCAAAAGCCCCACATCCAGTTTCCACCCCGGCCTCTGCGCTGCCCCCTTCTCTGGCACCATATCCACCCAATGTGGAGCGTGATCTGACACTGCAATTGCAGAGTATTCCGACCCCTTGACTCCAGCCAGCAAAGCCTTCCCCACCACAAAAAAGTCAATCCGCGAGTATACCTTATGGACCGCTGAAAAAAACGAATACTCCCGTTCCCTTGGGTGCAGGAACCTCCAAGGGTCCACTCCTCCCATTTCCACCATTAGCCCAGCCAGCGCCTTCGCCCCCCTGATGGGACCAGTGAGCGCGGCCGTGATCTGTCCAACCTTGGCCCCTGCACCAGGTTCCAGTCCCCCCCCCCACAATCAGCTCATGCGTGTCTAAGTCGGGAATAGCCCCAACCACCTTCCTCGCGAATCCCACATCGTCCCAATTGGGACCATATACACTTAACAGCACCACTAATCTCCCCTCCAATGCCCCTGACACAATCACATATCTACCCCCCTGATCTGCCACCACCTTCTCCATCTGGAAGCGTACCCTTTTGCTGACCAGCACCGCTACCCCTCGATCCCTTCCATCAAATCCGGAGTAAAACACTTGGCTAACCCAGCCCTTTTTAAGTCTCACCTGGTCCTTCACCCTCAAGTGAGTCTCCTGCAGCATTGCTACATCGGCTTTCAAACTTTTAAGATGTGCAAGCACCCTTGACCTCTTCACCGGACCTCCTAGCCCTCTCACGTTCCACGTGATTATCCTTACTGGGGGTCTCTCACCACCACCACCCCCCCCCCCATTCTTATCCACCATCACCATACCACCGGGCCCTCGACCATAAGCCTGACCCGCCCCTGTCCATTGTTAACATCGAACCCCTTCCCCCCCTCCCAAGAACCCCCCTACAAAAACATCCCCCAACATCCCTCCCTCCAACCCCTCTTGCTCGCCTCGTAGGCCCATTGAAGCCTGCTATCCAGGCTCGAACGTCCGCAGTCTCACCTCACCCCCGTTCACTAACTGACACTAGTTAGCTAGCGCGGGTGGCTCCACCCCGCCAATACCTCTCGCCCCCTTCCACCCAGTCCCAGAGAAAGAAACACCAAAAACAAACCCAACAATCCAACCCCTACAATTCACTAACATAACATTTAACCATCGCAACACAGAACGCCATAAACTTGAACTCTGTAACAATGAAAAGAGAAGTAAATTACAAATTTCAATACAAATCAGTAAAAAGAAAGTTGTAACATTTGTACATTTTCCAGCCGCTCAAACACAGTCCACAGTCTTTCTTCCAGTTCCGCTCTTCACGTCTGTCTCAAGCCTTCTGCCCTCACGAACGCCTCAGCCACCTCCGCTGTCTCAAAATAAAAGTCTTTGGCTTTATATGTTACTCTCAACTTCGCCGGGTACACCACACCAAATCGCACCCCCTTCTTGTACAAAGCCGCCTTCACTCGCCCAAACGCCGCTCGTCTTTTTGCCAACTCCACCGTCCAGTCCTGGTAGATCCGAACCGCAGTACCGTCCCACAGCACCTCACGCTTCTGCTTCGCCCAGCTTAATACTTTCTCCTTCATGCAAAACTTATGGAAGCAGATAATTACTGCCCTTGGCGGCTCGTTCACTTTGGGCTTCGGCCTTAATGACCGATGAGCTCGGTCTAGCTCGTACCGGGTGGGGTTCTCTCCCTCCCCCATCAGCTCTGCCAACTTCTCAGCGAAGTATTGCGTTGGCCTTGGGCCCTCTGTCCCTTCAGGCAAGCCCACAATTCTCAAATTGTGCTGCCTTGAGCGGTTTTCCAAGTCTTCCAGCTTTGCTCGGAGCCCTCTCATAACCTCCACCACCCTCTGCAGCTCGTCTCCCATCGAGGTGACCTGGTCGCTCTGTCGTGTCACGGCCTCCTCCACCTCCTTCATCTTCTCACCCTGCTCTATCACCTCGGCCGATGCCTTTGCCACCTCCACCCTGATCGGGCCGAGTGCCTCCTCCAACAATGACCTCACCACGACCACCATCTCTTTCTTCAGGATCTCCATGTGCCTCACCAAACGTTTTTCCAGCTCCACCACCATCACCTCATTCATCTTCTCCACCGTAAGTAGTGCGGTCCGCCTAGCAGTTCGGCTTCCGCCATCCTGTCAACACTTTTGCTTTTGCTCATCTTCTCCTTCGGCGGTGAACCCGCGTTTCCTCCTTTCTTTGACGCTGCTTTTCGCATCTTTTAGCGGCTTATTGTTTTTTTATCTTCTTTCCTTTCTCCTCTCTCCCCCTTCACCCTCCTGCCCTTCATCAAACTGACATTCTTCTTTTTTGAGAGAAAAAAAAACTTTTACCAAACTTCCATAAATCTTCTTCTTTCTCCTCTACATTCACCTGGGACCAGGCTTCAACCTTCTTCTTCCTAGGTGGGAGCCATCCGATGTGGAGCACCCTCCCTACATGGCGCTCGGGCCTCGGGCCTGCCGCCTCGACCTCTTCGTAGCTCCGCCCCGCTACTCTGACCTGCCGGGCCCGGCGCCTCTGCCTCCGTCGCCCGACACCTGCGCGGGGTTCTTCGCCGGCTTTTAAGCCGGCCCCGCTGGCTGCTCGTGGCGGCCCCAAAGACCGACGATAGTCGGGGAGTGCGCGGGGTCGCGGGGATTTCCCCAAAATTGCCGCGAATCGCGGCCACCGGCAGGAGCTCGTTTTTTTGTGGCCGCCTTGCTCGCCCACCCCACCGGAAGTCCCTCTGTTTGTCTTTGTAGCCTTCCCAACCTTCTGACTTCCCACTACTCTTTGCCACATTATAGGCTTTCTCTTTTGCTTTGATGCATTCCCTAACTTCCTTTGTCAGCCATGGCTGCCTAATCCCCCCTCTGATACCTTTCTTTTCTTTGGGATGAACCTCTGTACTGTGTCCTCAATTACTCCCAGAAACTCCTGCCATTGCTGTTCTACTGTCTTTCCCACTAGGCTCTGCTCCCAGTCGATTTTCGTCAGTTCCTCCCTCATGCCCCTGTAGTTACCTTTATTTAACTGTAACCCCTTTACATCTGATTCTACCTTCTTTCTTTCAAATTGGAGATTGAATTCTGCCATATTATGATCACTGCCTCCTAAGTGTTCCCTTACTTTAAGATCTTTAATCAAGTCTGGCTCATTACATAACACAAAGTCCAGAATGGCCTGTTCCCTCGTGGGCTCCATCACAAGCTGTTCCAAAAAGCCCTCCTGTAAACATTCAATGAATTCCCTTTCCTTGGGTCCACTGGCAGCATTATTTACCCAGTCCACCTGCATATTGAAGTCCCCCATGATCACTGTGACCTTGCCTTTCTGACATGCACTTTCTATTTCGTGGTGCATTTTGTGCCCCCGGTCCTGACCACTGTTAGGAGGCCTGTACATAACTCCCATTATGTTTTTTTTGCCTTTGTGGTTCCTCAACTCTATCCAACAGACTCCACATCATCTGACCCTATGTCGTTTAGCGCTAGAGATTTAATTTCATTCCTAATTAACAAGGCAACCCTGCCCCTTCTGCCCATCTCTCTGTCTTTTCGATAGGTTGTGAATCCCTGGATGTTTAAATGCCAGTCCTGAACCCCCTGAAACCACGTCTCTGTGATGCCTACCACATCATACCTGCCAGTCACAATCTGGGCCACAAGCTCATCTACCTTGTTCCGTACACTGCACGCATTTAAATGTAGCACCTTTAATTCTCTATTGACCGTCCCCTTTTGTTTTCTTAGTGTGGTGGACCTTGGTTTACTGAGCCTTTCCACACACTGTGTCATATTTTGTGGGATGGGGACTATCGTAACCTCTCCTGAGTTTTGTCTTTTCGTGCTTTGTTGTATTCCTAAGCAGCTACGCTTCCCACTGATTACTTCACCTCTTGGTTCCCTGACTTTCCCTTCCCCCCCAATCTCTAGTTTAAAGTCCTATTGACCACCCTATTTATTCTTTTCGCCAGAACACTGGATCCCAGCTCGGTTCAGGTGGAGACCATCCCAACGGCATAGGTCCCCCCTGTCCCAAAACTGATGCCAGTGTCCCATGAAAAGGAACCCCTCTTTCCCACACCACTCTTTCAGCCACGTGTTAACTTCCCTTATTCTTGCCTCCCTATCCCAATTTACACGTGGCTCGGGCAGTAATCCAGAGATTATGACCCTTGAGGACCTGTTTTTTAATTTGAATCCTAGCTCTTTATAATCTCTAAACAGGTCCTCTTTCCTAGACTTGCCTATGTTGTTGGTACCGACATGGACCACAACAACTGGATCCTCCCCCTCCCTCTCCAGTATCCTTTCAAGCTGGTCAGAGATGTCCCGCACCCTAGCACCGGGCAGGCAACATACCATGCGGGACTCTTTATCCTGCTCACAAAGGATACTACCTATCCCCCTGATAATAGAATCGCCTACAACTACAACTTGCCTATTTACTCCCTCCCCTTGAATGGCCTGCTGAACCATGGTGCCTTGGTCAGCTGACTCATCCTTCCTGCAGCCCTGTTCGCCATCCACACAGGGAGCAAGTGCCTCATACCTGTTGGACAGGGTCAAGGGCTGAGGCTCCTGAGTTCCTGACTGCTGGTTCCCTTTACCTGCCTGACTTGCAGTCACACCCTGCTGTCCCTGGCCACTGGCAGGATTTAAACTACTTACTCTGACAGGTGTGACTGCCTCCTGAAACACAGTGTCCAGGTAAGTCTCCCCCTCCCGGATGTGCCTCAGTGTTTGAAGCACAGGCTCCAGCTCATCAACTCTGAGCCGGAGCTCTTCGAGCAGCCAACACTTACTGCAGATGTGGTCGCTGCAGCTCGCAATAGGATCTGCCAGCTCCCACATCAAGCAGCTCAAGCACATCACCTGACCAGCCATCACTAATTAATTAATTAGTTTAATTTAAGTTTACGAGTTTAGCTGTGTTTTTTTTTTAATTTGGGGCAGATTTGCTATCAACCAATCAGTTCACAGCTTCCCTCTGACGTCACTTTTGGGGGGAAAAACTGGAAAACAGGAAGTTACCGTTAGGTTTTTATACTCACAGAGACTGCTCCTCCTCCTCCGAACGGCTCCCGAAATTAGGCCCGAAGAAAGAGATAACAAAACAGTCGGGAAAAAGCACCTTCTCCCACTCTTCACCGAATTACCTCACTGCACCAAATTACCAAATTCTCACTCTGTCTGTATTTCACTCACTCAGGCTGTGTCTCCTTGACCTGCGCAATGCTCCAGGTCAAATTTTGTTTGAATTGAGGCAGAAGATATTCTTGGTCCAGCTGAACCACGCAAATCTGCCAATATTTCTTAAGTGAAATATTCCGATTGAAGGACTATAGCTGAGCCAACATCATATTTCAAACCAAACACAGACATATTCAACCGCCTTCTCACCCGAGAGAGCGATGTGAAGGATATCTCCAGGACAGCTCATGATAATTAGATGATTGGTTCATTGGGAGGGGTGGGGGGGGGGGGGGGGGCGGCGGGGGATGATTAGAGTGAGGGGGCGAAATTAGGAAGGCGATATAAATGAAACAAGTGATCATTATTTGTATTATAGTTGTAATGCTTAAAATAATGCTTAAAATGTAATGCAAAGTAATAAAAAGGACCGCAAGTTATCAACTTTTGAGTGCAAAAATTATTTACAAGGTATTGCTGACTGCGGTGCTCCTTAACTTTCAGGATAAAAATGAAAGGATTATTGAACTCTACGCTTTCCATTGAAGTCAGCCTTGATCACTGCGGAGTCTATGTCTGAGACATCATTGGTGCAACAGAATGCGGATCTTACATCTTACCGGAAATTACCGGTTCTTACATCTTATTAGGAATTCTCACTGGCGCCCATTCCTTCAATTTGGTCTTCCACGAGGTGGACGGATGGGTGCGTACACAACGGTGCCTTCGTCCCGGTGATATGCCCGTAAGGGGGGCCCCGCGATTTGATCGTTCATGTGATTTCCCGGACGATGCTTTTTGGGTTTGACGATGCGCAGGTCGGTATAAACAACAGTGTTCGACGTATCCCCCTGAAACTAAACGAAATTTGAAAATGAACAAAGGACCAGGAACAGTTGACGCTGCAGTTGTTTATTAAAAGCGTGCTATTCCTGTGTTAATGTAACACCGCGGGAATTTGTTTTTGCGTCCACCATTCTACTGTACACTGCCGTACAACATCGAATTTTAAAACTTTTTGAAATTTTCAAAAAATTAGGGCCAGAGCGTTCAGGAAAGATGTTAGGAAGCACTTATTCACTGGAGGTTGGTAGAAGTTTGGAAATCTCTCCCACAAACAACAGTTGAAGCGAGAACAGCTGTTAACGTTACATCTGAGATGGATAGATTTTTGGTCAGCAGGGACATGGACCAAGAGAAGGTATATGGAGTTGGGCCATAGATCAGCCATGATATAATTGAATGGCGGGGCAGACTTGAGGTGCGAAATGGCCTACTCGTTTATTATGTTCCTATGCTATTCAAATGCCGTTGGCAGAAATTGAGACACAGTATGCTTTGATGTTTTCATTCATCGGTCGTTAGACCTTGGACAATTATTATTAGTTCTAAGCATTCTTAAACATTTCGTACTCTACTACTTTTGATTCCATAATGAACTATAACTTGGAACCTTCTGACATTTTCCATAGGTTTCCATCGTTCTAGTATTGGATCACGGCGACTGTACGGAGTCTGCACGTTCTCCCCGTGTCTGCGTGGGTTTCCTCCGGGTGCTCAGGTTTCCTCGCACAAGTAACGAAAGGTGTGCTGCCAGGTAATTTGGACATTCTAAATTCTCCCTCCGTGTACCCGAACAGAGGCCGGAATGTGGCGACTCGGGGATTTTCACAGTAACTTCATTGCAATAAACTTCATTGTAATTTCATTGCAATAAAGATTTTATTACATACAAAGAACAGCGACAATGCTGCAAATCACAAAGTAAATGCTAACGAGTCTCTGCCCACTTCTTACATAGAACTGGTAGGCTCTACTTGAAAAACGTCCATCCACTTAGGGTTTCATTTAACCGACTGTACAGAGATAGAAAGACTTCAAGAGCTGCCGTGTATTAGTGAACTGAATACAACATAAAACGTATTGAATTCAATTCGAAAATGATCCAATAATGTGGAAAACAGAAATTCTATGGGACATATTATTAGCAAGTGGAGAAATTTGAAAGAATGATCGACCCCAGATTTAAGAAATTGTTGTTTGAAATTGATATCTTATAGCATTTTTCATTCATTCTATATCCCTTGGTAACGGAAGACCAGTAGGACCCACGTTGAGACTCGTAGCAGTGTGGCAGAGCGACATATTAATGAAGAGGCAGTGGGACACTTTCGTGTCTCTCATGAGTCAGTGAAATAGGTTCATTGCATGCGGCCATTAGTGATATCTGTATCCAAGATCTCTTCAATGCGACATTGGAAGGCAGGAGCCTTGCCAGTTGCAGCCAATGAGCTATTCAGGGGCCTGAAATATAACAGGTTCTGATATCCTACCGAGAGGCTATCCCCTCTCACCTGCAGGGGGCGGTGACACAGTGGCGCTCCCTTGCACTTTCAAGACTCACAAGATTCCAGTTGTATCTATAAATAGGGTCTTATTGATCTTTAACGGGCTTTAATTTGAAACCCGTCACTACTGGGTTGAGGACTGCTGCAGCTGGCAGGCCACCGTGACTGTACGTCAGAACTGAAGAAGGATGAATTTTTAAAACAATGTTGTTGAAGTTTTTCCATTTCAGGGCGATAGCAGGATAATGTTCAGTCAAGCAGAGGGGGTGCTGCTGGATGGAATTAGTTGAACTGATCTCTTCACGTACCTTCTCTACTGAGTAGCACTACTCTCCGGATGCTTCATTCGATGTCTATGTCTACGTATTTACATTGTGTATTTATTGTATGCCCTATGCTTTCCAAGTATGAAACGATCTGTCTGGACTGTACACAGCACAATACTTTTAACGGTATCTCAGTACACGTGACAATAAACCCAAATCCAAATAAATCCAAATCAAGGATACCCTCAGGCCGGCCTGGGCGTTAGCGATGTATAGAGACTGAACGTCCACGTTGACAGTCCTTTATTGATCCCAGCCTTTCTTAAATGAAGATATATATCATCTCTCAGAAATGTTTCGAGTAATTTGCTAAGCAGTGTGTTTAGGCTTAGTTTTCTGGAAGTAATTGGTCCACCCCATCCTTCCTTTTGAAACAACGGTGCATGCTAACAGTGCTTTTCTTCTGCAGCATCGCTCCGATACCCATTCAATGCTGGAAATTGATTTTCCAGCCTCTATTTGTTCCTAGTGTTCATTATAACCCAGGGATACGTTTCACATGGGCCTGCTGATGTATCCGATAAATAGGTTACATTTCTCTTCCTCACTACGTTCATATCATGACATTGTTCGGGTTTGCCTCCTTACCTCCATTGTCTACTTTATTTCTCAGATAAATACAGCTGGAAAGTGTGCATTAACATCTATGTCCATGTCTTTTACCTCCAGGTGCATGTTAACTTCTTGGTCTCTAATTGGTCTTGTTATTTCCTTTCCTCACAATTTCTAGATCACAACCACTCACTGCCTAAGGAAGTTCTGTCTTATAGCTCCTTGTCCCTCTCTTGCCCAAAACTTTAACCCTGCCCCGCTGCCCCCACCCACCCTCTCCCCAAGTCATTGTACCATCAGCTGACAGGGACAGGTTTTTTTTTTGTCCCTCTTATCTAAACCTGGCAAATCCGCGCAGTCACGATTGCTCCAAGGAGAACAACCCCAAATTCTACAACCTAACCCTGTAGCTATATTCATTCATCGCTGGAACCATTCTGGTAAATCTCCTCTACGCATTTCCAATCATCCTTTCCGTCTTCCGAAATATAATGACCAGAACTGGCGCAGTCCTTCAGCTGTAGCATAATGATTGCTTTATACAGCATGACCTTCCTGCTTTCAAAGTTAATGCAGCTATATAGGAAACGCAAAGTCGCATTGCCTTGATACCTTCTCCTCTCAAATTCAGACGTCCATATCCGTGAACCTGCAAGTCATTATGGCCTCTATACTTCGTAGTATTGTACTTAATGTGTATTCATTTGTTTTTAATTTCACCCTGCACTTTCCATATTCCTGTGGGTTTTGTGCTGTATTGAGTCATTGACACCTGACATTAGTGTTTGTTTGCTTTTTTTCCTGCTCGGTATGCTGTATAGAACACGAGTTTAACACAACTGTCTGCCTTTAGTATTGCATGTCTCTATTTACAATACTCAATATTGCAACTGCTGGATCACCTGCCTTTTCATGCTTTTATAGCCATAGATCTGTCCTTGCATGCAAACGTAAGAACTATTAGCAGGGATAGAACATTCGACCACTAGAGCCTGATGCGCCATTCAATTAGGTCAAAATTGATCTCTTTCAGAGCTATTTTCCCGCATTATCACCCACGTCTCTTGATGTCTTTAATGTGTAGAATCTAACAACCTCTGCTTTGACATACTGAATGACCGAGACTCCACGGCCTTCTGGGGTCGATAACTCCAAAGATTTAGCACTCTCTGAGTGAATAAACCCCTCTCATCCTTTCGTAAATCGCCTACCTATTACTGCATTACCCTTCCAAAACTGCACTATTTTAAAAAAAAATCTTTATCGTCACAGGTAGGCTTGCATAAACACGGCAATGAAATTACTGTGAAAATCCCCTAGTCGCCACACTCCAGCGCCTGTTCGGGTACACAGTTGCAGAATTCAGAATGTCCAATCCACTTATCAGCACTTTTCGGGAGTTGTGGGAGGAAACCGGAGCGCCTGGAGGGAACCCACACAGACATGGAGAGAAAATGCAGACTCCGCACAGAGTGTCCCTAGCCGGGAATCGAACACAGGTCCCTGGCACTGTGAAGCAACAGTGCTAATCACTGTGCTACCGTACCGCCCAGCTTTTAAGCTTGTAGGCGTCTCCTCCAATTTCCAATCGAATGGCATAGACTGACTCTTTACTGAAATAATTTCCATCTACCATGTGTCCACATATTCCACCAGGCTCCAAACACGTTCACTTGAACCGTAAGACTAACCTCCTCAGTGCTGATAACGCTTCTTATTCCAGAATTCAAAAATATCGCGGGAATGTATTTAGAATAAAGGGACCAATTAGCGATCGGAAGAAAATGTGATTATCGATTAAGTGCATGTGTTAATTTTGCCGGATCAAATAATCACTTGGAGGGGACCAGACACTGGACATTATAAAGAGGATGCCGCATCTTTTAGAATGAACATCTTCTGAAAGCCACGAAGAATGATAATTCAGATGATTGGGCTACGGAGATAGTAATCTGCGGTTTTAACCCAATGTCTTTTGTGTTGACATTTCGTCCCTGACTTTCATCAAGAGCAACAGTTTGTTAAAACAATAAATATGTCTCTTCTAACGTGGTCTATCATTCTTACCTGTTCTTCATTTCCAGTTCTTGATGTTCTACCTGGAAAATGTTTGAGATAAAGATTTATGCGGTGAATAAAGTAAATGGAATGAAGAAATCAGCTTTTCAGTTACATCAATTTATCGCCGAATAAAGGTAGGAAGCCAAAACATATGATATATAGTCGGACTTGAATGGCTAACCTTTGGGCCATCACGTGAGCCACAGACAACCTGGACGTAATGCTGGATTACTGGACATTATACTGGCCTTGCAACCCACAGGCGGGGCTTATTACTCTGGGGACATGCGTCCACTTTCCAATGAGGCAGCTGGTATAATGCAATTGAATTATTAAATAATTCCGGAATTGAAAGCTTGTCTGAATAATGGTGGCCATGAAACCACCGATGGTGGCCAAGGCCCGTCTGGTGCAATAATGTCTCTTGGGATCGGTCTTACTCTATGTTCTCTCCTCAGGTGGCCCCGGGCCCATAGCAATGTGCTTGACTGTGAACTATCACCAAAAATGGCCTGCTACCCTGTTCAGTTGGACCAAACAGGTGCGGAAAAGGCGATGGACGATATTGGTTCGTTACCACCTCCCCAAAGGCAATCCGGATGAGCAGCAAATGATGGCCTTACTAGTGACAGCCGCATCCAATAAAAGTATATATAAAACATGAAAGAAACACAATTTTAAGTGCATTCCTATGCTAAATAGACTAATCAGTTACCATCTACTTATTAGCTCTAAAGATATTATGGCGCTTCACGGTGCATGACATTCTACAAAACACTCAGCTTTATGTATGTCTATAATTAGAACAGCAGTGCTCCGTAAGCTTATAGCCAAACATTCCGCACATTTGTAAACAAATTAGTTGCTCCTTATTTTGGGGGCTGTCTGCAAGGGTTGCACTGCTGTCAGCTTGTATCATATTCGGCTAGCTGCCTCCTTAGGCCATTTGTCGATGAAATCATATTTGCCTCCGAGTAAGAAGCTTTGGAGCTCAAGCCCCACTCCACAACTTTGAACACAATGTCTGACGCTGCAGAAGGGGCGCTCCAATGACGCAGGCGCTGCATTTCGGAAGAGGGGTGAATCGGACTCTAGAAACTCCGTTTAAGGCTAGGAGATTTGAATCTGAAAGTAAACGATCAATCATCAATACAACGCGAACGACCAGGGGAATCCCGCGCCCTCCACCCCACTCGTGCCGCAGACAATATTGATCAATGAGGCAACAGCCCGGAAATAAATGTTCTGATCGTGATCGCATTCTTGCTTTTGCAGCTTGCCTTGCCGACCGCCTGACAGTGCATTGCGCTTTAAAACCATTTCATTATTTGAAAGTGGACTTAAGAAATCAACAGCTCCTGAGCGTCCAGTACAAAGTTGTACCTCTGGCATGGTCACAGACCATTTGGTTCGAATGAGACAAACTCTCTCTTTCTTTGTGATACTAGGCAGTTAATACCTAGCAGAACTCACGCGTTTCCATCCAATGATGCTTTTAATCCTAAACATATCCGTACACTTATCGCCACCATAATGCATATAACAGTTACCTTGACTCTTTCGGCGGCGCAAAACAATAAGAATTGTGATTAGGAGTAGCAGCAATATAATTAACACCAGCGATGAATATAAAGCAACCAATTTGCGCTTTGCAGCAGACACTTCCTTCTTGCTGTCGTTCACACCTGCGGATTAAGAAACGATTGCTAATAATGACATCCACTCGTTTGTTTTAATGAACTGAGCACTTAATCCTTGGATCATTGTAAAATCATTAAAATAAATTATTTTTAAGTATTTAGTTTACCTTTCAGTTACATTTTATTTGTTGGGGTCCTTTTGCGTTCCGCTAAGTTACATACGATTGTGCAAATAAATGTACCGGAGGGTGCCTATAACAACCTGTGCGTGGAGTTATCCACACACCTCAGGGAGATTTCGGGTGTGCACTGATGATAAATCACGACATCAGCCCTAATTCCATGATCTTGGAATAATCGATGAAGCTGTGATAGAAATATAACTGCATTCCTATGTGTTGATTTTCTAATATATTTGCCGATGAACAGACGCGTGTGCACGCATATTTGCGTATCAACAGCAAGTCAAGGTAACACCTTTAATCGTTATCGGTATGGAATAAAACAGAGAAGTCACATAGACATTGACCAGCATGAAGAAGAACAATGATGACAGAAGAACCTTTCTGTCATTTGCGCACGGTCAACCTCATTGTAATGTTAATGTAAGGCTACTTGTGACAATAATAAAGATTATTATTATTAAAGGAGCATAGAAGCATAGAACATAGCAACAGGAGTAGGCCCTTGAAGCCTACACATGGTCATGGCTGATCCTCTATCTCAACATCATAGTCCAGCAGTCTCCGCATATCCCTGGACATCCTTATAGTCTAGATTTATATTTACTTCCGTCATAATATATTCTGTGGCTTGGTCCCCACAGCATCTGTGTTAGATATTCCACAGTTTTACCATCCTCTGAAGGATATAAAGTCTCCTGTTATGGAATGTAAGACTTGCATTTGTCTTCATACATCTTTTTCTGCTTATATATTTAACATGGCACGTTTATGTTCCTTGAAAGTTTATTCTCATTCTCTATTTCCCCCTCTTAATTGATCTCTTTGTCCTCATTTACAAAATATTGACCTTCTACTAATCCTATGAAGATTATGAATTATTCCTTCTCATTGCACCATACCAATTCATGCATAGCATGTTCCCTAGTTGGTTGCTCAATGCACCTATTTTTAAAAAAATCATCTCGTACAAACTCCAGGAATTCATCTGACACAATACTGCTGCTAATTTGGCATTCCCAATCTATCTGTAAATTAAAGTCATGCATGCTTACTGTAGCACCCTTGTTGCATGCATCTGGTAATTTCCGCTTAATGCTATTACCTACCTTGCCACTACTGTTTGGAGATATATAGGTAACTTCCGCGAATATTTCCCGCCCTTTGTTGCTTCTCAGCTCCACCCAGACGAATCTACATCTAGATTTTCTAAGCCAAAGTCTTCTCGCACTATTGCAATGATTTGATCCAAAACTAACACATTACACCACCTCCTTTCCCTTTTTGTCAGTTTTTCATGAATACCATTGGATACTCAGTACCCAACCTTGCAGCCATGTCTTCGTAATTACAATAATATCATTCCTGTCTGTGCCAATTTCCGTTGTTAATTCATCTACCATATTGTGAATGATACGTTCATTCAGATACTGTGACTTGAGACTTGTCTTCTTAACATCTTTACATATAATTTGTTCTCTGGCCCACGTTTCCTCTGCCTTCCAATTTTTCTTTCCATTTTTCTGTCTTTCTTTTCCATCTTTGCTTCCCTCTCTTATGTCTCTGCTAAGGAAAGATGACACAAAACCTGATCAAAGAGCTATGTATCTAAAGTGGGCTTCGCACCATGAAAGGGAGGTAGAATGATTGAGGGAGTAATGTCGCAGTTTATGGCCTTGGCTGATTAAGGCAGGGCTTCCAATAGAGGACCGATTAAGATCGGAAGGCGGGAGATGCAGGGGAACACAGTTCTCAGAGGTTGTTGGGCTGGAAGGATCAACATAGATCTGGAGGGGGAAAAAAATCATAGAAGGATTTGAATGCAAGAAATAGGATTTTAAAATCCGAATAGGTGGATGCCAATGAACCTTGGCAAGTACACGAATGATTGCCGAATAAGATGGCGAGCAGGTTAAGTTATTAAAAGTAATTCATGTTTCAGGTGAACACACGATTGTGTAGAATGAACAATTGCATGGATTGGGATAATCGAATTCACACGTAATGAGATCGTGGATGGGAATCTCGTGGCAGAGAAGTTAAGGTAGAGTAAAGGGATATAAAGGGGGTAGAAATAAGCAATATTGGTGATAGCACGAATGTTGAAACGGAAATTAAAATTGTCGTGGAAGGCATCAAGATTGAGAAATGTTTTACTCAGTTTAAGACAATTACCATCAACTGAGACAATGGTCATGACATAGTGTTTGTGACGGCAATCGAGATGGCTTCAGTCTTCCCAACGTTTCCTTGCACCGAGTGTCTGCTTATCGAAGTTGAGGAATTAGAACCAATGAGCTGACTAATACTCGAGGCGATGCAATGTCCCCTTGAAACCATGTCATTTCATGCCGACCAGCCCCGCCGCCATAAAGTTCTGTGGAGCTCAACAACTGGAGATGGGTAGTATTTCCGCCACTCATTGGGGCGGATATTCGTGCTTCGGCCGATATTTGCGTTAATCGGATTCAGGAGAAGCAGTTAGATATAGCTATTAGGGGGAAAGGGATCAAAGAATGTGGGGGGAAAGCTGGAATAGGCTATTGAGTTGGATGATCAGCCATGATCATAATGAATGGCGGAGCAGGCTCAAGGGCCGAACGACTTCCTCCTGCTCCTATCTCATGTGTTTCTATGTTTCTGTAACAAGCCCAATCGGTTAATTGGTTATTGCAGTATGGCGGGACACGCCAAATTCCGCTGTGTCATCCGCATGCAGGTGTAACATATTATTGTATTTTCGGATGATCTAACTGAATTTAGGTTGCAGGTAGAATACAATTCAGAGCGATATAAGTTAACTAAAAAGAGTTGGGCTCTATTATTCATTTAAAAGTGGCAATCTGTCCAGGTGCATTAAAAGTCTCAGGAAGTTTCAAATATAATTAATCGATTTGCATATTCAACCCGATGGTCCAGATAAAAATATATTCAACATTGAACTTTACCCTTCTGTCGAGTTCATGCTGAGCAGATTATTAGGTTTTATAATAGATTAAATTAATATTAATCTCCATGGATTCATCATTTACAAATTCTCTTCATAATTCTTATTTCAGAATTGCAGGGTGGATGTGGAAGAGGACGTAGTTTGATCTTTTACTGAAAAGAATAGATGTAAAGAAACTCAGATATTAACAGAATGGACACGTACCGTTGACTGTTACCCGTGTGCCCATTCCTGTTCCTTTGCCAACACTCATGACATCTACGTCACAATAATATATCCCAGAATCATTCTGCGTTGCGTTCATGACGTTAATGCAATAGGTTTTTGAATAGTTATCGTATTTCTCCAATTCTCGACCAATATATTCCTCAGACTTCATAGTAACTGTACAGTTTTCACAGCCTAATACTTGCTTGTACCAGGTGATTCCATAAAGTCTGATCATATTAGACGCAGTAAACTTGCAGAAGAGTTGAAACCCCTCTCCTTCGGTTATTTTGAGACTTTCTGGACGTTGAGTTACATTGACGTACGCAATAACAACACCTGCAAAACAGAGACACCAATTATATTTGTCAGTCCAATCTACTCGGAATTTCAGACTACTTGTCCTGGCACCATGCAAATAATTCAAAGTCGAACAACGAATACCCACTTTCAGACTACTTGCCCTGACACCTTGCAAACAATTCAAATGCAACTAATTTCAAAGTCCAAAAACGAAAAGCCATTTACAACCCCTGAACGTCCGTGTACAAGATAACCATCGAGTTTCCTGCCATGAATTATTTTGGCGTGGTTCTTTCTTCCCTTGGAGCCATTGACCCTGAGCAACAATTTCATTGGATCAGCATCCTATCCAATTTCACATATAAGTCGCACATGGAAATTGCCATCTCCTTGATGCCCACAGAGTCGGTCAACAGGCCGTTAAAGTGCAATGACTGCCAGTGTCCACAGAAACGTTCTGGCATTTCGTTACCCATTCAACGCGAAGTGGCAGAGCACATGCTATGGATAGCAACAAGCCTAAAGTTTCGGTACCAACCTGGTGTCGATACAACACGTGGAAGCTGAATGATAAAAGCAAACTGTTAATAATAATTAGCCACCCAAAACCATGGGATCACAAAAGCCCTTTGCAGTCCTGCCAAAACCATCCATTAATGTTTGTGGGTAATCGAGCAATGTAATGCAGAAGGAAGCTCTATAAGTGTCCATCATCGGCAACAACGGGGAATCCAGTGAGTGTAAGGTGGAGGCATTTCTAACCATCTTCTGCCAGATAAGCAGACTGGACGATCCATCTTTGCATCTCCCTGACCGCACAATCGCAGATGTTACTTCAGCTAACAGGGTTGAATCCACATATTTATCAAGGAATTACTGAAAGCCTTCAATGGGGAAGGGGTGTGGGATCAGTAGGCATTCAGGCTTTCGTGCTGATTACTTCGACTCCAGACCTGACCGTACTTCAAGGAGATCGAAATTAGGAACAAGAGGCCTTTCGAAATCACGAAAATCCACCGTAAGATTATATCATGGTGGATCTGATGGTGGGCGCAACTGCACTTTGCGTCTCTCCGACGTAGCCCATGACTCACTTGCTGATCAAAAATGCACCTAAATGAGTCTTAAACATAATCAATGACTTTGAATCCACTGCTCTTTGGAGAAAAGAGTTCCACAGATAATCGAACTTCTGAGAGAAAAATAAAAATTCTCCCTAATGCAGTCTTAAATTGGAGTCCCATGCATTTTAAACTGTCTATTGGTTCTAGACTCCCCCACAAATGGAGACATCCGCTCAGTACCCACCCTGTTTAAGGACGATCATTCTTGAACACCCCAACGGCTATAGGTCCAACTTGCACCCCGTTTTCTTAAGCTGCTCTTAGCCAAACTGTGCTCGTACAGCTAGGAAACGGTTTTCTGCCTGACGCTGCGGAAACTTTTCCCGTGAAACATGTCCATTGAAGGCAGGACAATTATAATCCAGTGAACTATGGCCACAGATGTATACGCAATTATCAATAATAGGGTGGAAGGCACATCTTTTGGCAATTATATAAAGGCGACGTTGATCAGCAATTACCTGCTAACACGTTTGCCTTTTACCAGGATCAGTTGTCCACAGCATCATTGCAGCCTCGGTCTCAACAGAATTAAATCCCAGGCGGGAAGTGAGGGAGATTGCCCCTGATCAAAAAGCTTGACAAATTGAAGTCAACTGAAACCCCGGAGACATTCTTCACTGGCTGGAGTCATATCCACCTCAAAGAAACATGGTTGTTGTTGTTTGAGTTCAATCTCAGTCCAAATACATCATTGCATGTGTTCCTCGACACAGTGTCTTTGGCGCAACCTTCATTCGCTTCATGACTGCCCTTCTCTATATCATATGTTCAGATACATGTCGATTATTGCACTTTACTCCCTCCCTCTCCTAACGTAGATAATAAAATGGTCCCTGCCAGCTTGCAGCAATGCCTGGCTAACATTCTAACTCTGCTGAAACCTGATTCAAAAAGACAGACTCTAAAAATCTCCCCTGAGTATTCGACAGTATTACCATCGGACAATCTCAAACTAAAAACATACTTGTCTAGAAATCTAACTGGATCACCTACATAAACAGCAATATGGATGTGCCACCACGTCGGGAACTTCTGAAATTCAAGAAGGTGCTTCAGCGCACAACATTCTCAAGGAAAGTCGCTGTGCAAAAGTGCTTCTCCAGCCAGTGATAGCCCACTTCAAACGTCCACTCCCTGCACAACCGACGCACAGTGGCAGCAGTGTGCACCGTCTGCTCGATGCACTGCAGGTACTCAGTAATGCTTCTCAGACAGCCCCATCTAAATCCACGACAACGACCGTATAAAAGGACAAGGGCAGCAGACACATGGAACACCATCATGTGGAGGTTTCCCTCCAAGTCACTCCCGATTCTGAATTGGAAACATATCGCTGTTCCTTCACTATCGCTGGGTGGATGTCCTGGAACTCACTCCCTAACAGGACTCTGGTTATACCCACACATATGGACTGCAGTAGATTAAGAAGATAGCTCATTATCACCTTCCCAAATGCTAATACGGATTGGCAGTAAATGTTGGCATTCCCAGCAACAATCACATCCAATGAATTCATAAAACAATGCTGCGTCTACAACGAAAGAGAAAATGCTGGAAAATCTCAGCAAACCTGGCAGCAAATGTAGGGAGAGAAAAGAGCTAACGTTTCGAGTCCAATGACTCTTTGTCAAAGCTGACAGAAACAGTGGGAAATATTTATACTGTGGAGTGAGAATGAAAGCTACAGAAACCAAGGGAAACCGGGTGCTAACAGCCACAGAAAGCAAGGGGAAAGAGTGCTAAAGGCAGTCCCCAGAGAGAACAAAAGATGTGAAAGGCCAAACAGCAGAGAAACTAACAGAAGAGGGTGAACAGTGACAGATGTTGATTTGGGGGAGGGGAAGCGGGAAGCAAAGAGGAGAAAGGGTATGGAAAGGTGGATAATATGGTAGTGGGGGTGGGGGTGTTAATATATAATTAGAATGACAAGAATGAAAGAAATGGTAAAAGACAGTTAAAATGAAATGGGATGAAAACAAATGGGTTGAGGTGGGCTGGAGCTAATCATCTGAAGTTGTTGAATTCGATGTTGAGACCGGAAGGCTGTAGTGTGCCTAACCGGAAGATGAGATTTTGTTCCTCCAGTTTGCGTTGAGCTTGACTGGAACATTGCAGCAGGCCAAGGTTGGACATGTGGGCACGGAACCAGCGTCGTTTGTTAAAATGGCAAACAATGGGAAGGTCAGGGTCCTGAATGCGCACAGACCGAAGATGCTCAGCAAAGCAATCACCCAGTCTGCGTCTGGTCTCTCCGATTTGAGGAGACCACATTGGGTACAGCGAATGCAATAGACAAAATTGGAAGAGATGCAAGTGAAACGCTGCTTAACCTGGAAGGAGTGTTTTGGGCCTGGGACGTTAGCATGGAAGAAGTAACAGGACAAGTGTTACATCTGCGATTGCATGGGAAGGTGCCATGGGTGATGGGAGAGGTACTGGGTATGGTGGAGGAGTGGACTAGATTATCTCAGAGTGAATGGTCTCTGCGGTGGGTATGGTGGAGGAGTGGACTAGATTATCTCACAGTGAATGGTCTCTGCAGAATGCTAACAGACGGAGTGAAGGGAAGATGTGTTTGGTGGTGGTATCACTCTGGAGTTGGCGAAAATGGCGGAGGATTATGCTTTGCATATGGAGGCTGGTGAGATGAAATGTGAGAACGAGGGTGTGTCTATCCTTATTCTGTGACGGAGGGGAGGGGGCAAGGGTAGTGGCGCGGGAGATGGACCGCACACTGTTGAGAGCCCTGTCACCAACTGTAGGTGGGAAATCGCGGTTGAGGAAGAAGGAACATTTTCGAAGCACGATTTTGGAAAGTGGCATCATTGGAACAAATGCGACGGAGGCAAAGGAGTTGAGAGGAAGGGATAGAGTCCTTATAGGGTGTAAGGTGCGAAGAGCTGTAGTCCAGATGACAAAACATTAAATTCTTTACCCGTCAGTCTGGCCTCAATAAAACTCGAGATGGATTTGTAGGCACAGCATTAGTTATTTTTATTCGACTTGCAAGTCTGACTCGTATTACAAAAACCCAGAACACAACCAGTCTCCTAGGTCTCCAGAATCGAGAGCTGTTGGAAACAAAGAAATCTCTACAAATACATTCAAATGGCATCATGTTTCACATACACGATTCCCATAGGTCATCCTATACCCCTCCTGACCTGGCCATACATCCTAATTGGCTCACTTCTCATTCCTTCCCCTGGCCTCTTGTTACCCAGCATCCTTTTCTCCTCATAAACTAGACACCCCTCCCCGCTTCCTTGCCATGCTCTCTGAACTCCTTTGTCTGTGAACTAACATGAATTAGACCGGCCTACATCTACATTACTGTTACTAATATATTTAAAGTAACTATTTTGTATCACATTCGTCACAGATAGCTGTCAGAGGGGCTTGTAGTGGATATTAGTAGATTTCATAGAATTTACAGTGCAGAAGGAGGCCATTTGGCCCATCGAGTCTGCACTGGCTCTTGGAAAGAGCACCCCACCCAAGGCCAACACCTCCACCCTATCCCCATAACCTAGTAACCCCACCCAACACTAAAGGTAATTTTGGACACTAAGGGCAATTTATCATGGCCAATCCACCTAACCTGCACATCTTTGGACTGTGGGAGGAAACCGGAGCACCGGGAGGAAACCCACGATAGGCTATGCCGGAAATGGAGACAGAAAGATCAAGGAAGGGAAGTGTCTGAGATGAACCAGGTGAAAGTGATGGAGGGATGAAAACTGGAAGTGAAGTTGATGATTTTTTCCAGGTCCGGAGGAGAGCAATAAGCGGCACCAAAATAGTCATCAGTGTATCGGTAAAGGAGTTGTGGGAGGGGACCCGGGTAGGCCTGGAACAAGGAATGTTCCACATACCCCATAAAAAGACAAGCGTAGCTAGGAGCCATGCAGGTCCCATTGCTACACCTTTGATTTGGAGAAAATGGAATGAGTTAGAGGAGAAGTTGTTGAGCGATAGAACAAGTTCAGCCAGGAGGAGGAGAGTGGTGGTGGGTGGGAATTGTCCGGGCCTGTTTTCGGGAAAGAAGCGAAGAGCTCTCAGGCCACCCTGGTGTGGGACAGAAGTGAAGAGAGATTGCACATCCATGGTGAATAGTGTGCGGTTAGGGCCCGCGAACTGGAAGCTGACAATATGACGCAGTGCCTCGGAGGAATCCCGGATGTAGGTGGGGAAGGAATGGACCAGAGGAGTGAGGATGGAGTCAAGATAAGAGGAAATAAGTTCGGTGGGCTAGGAGCACTTGGAGGCACATGAAAGGATCAGTGGAACGGGGGGAGTATTCTTGCCCAAAGAAGTAGGCACGGAGACGATGGCGACAAAAGAAGTGTTCAACATCATGTCGAGCCCGGAATTTATTAAGTTGGGGACGTATGGGTACAAAGCTGAGTCCTTTGCTGAGAACAGCACGCTCAGCCTCAGAGAGGAGAAGGTTGGAGGGTATGGCGAATACGTGGCAAGGGCTGGGAGAAATGGGGTACGAGGGATTTGGACTGGTGGAGGGCCTGGGATGGGCAGTGGTGTTGACGAGTTGTTGAAGCTTGCGTTCCTTAACATCTGCAAGAAACAGGAAAAGATTCTTGTTAAGGTGTCGAATGATGCAAAGGATGAAATGTAAATGGGGCAGGGACAGCTTTGAGAGAGTGTAAGACGGTTCTGCTGGACAGAGATGTCGACTGTCTTCATGTGGCGGCTCATGGCACTGAGTTTGGCTTTCAGGGTGTGGCGGGAGCAGCAGTTGGAAGAATGTTGTATATCCTGGAGGTTACATGCAGGGTGGAATTTAAGTTGAAATGCCCGTGGGGTAAGTTGGAGACGAAGACAGTCACTGAGGAAGGCAATATGGCTGTGGGGAGAGAGTCTTGGTGAATACCTTGTCCAACACTAAGAGAAAAATGGAAAGCAGTGAAGGTTGATAGTGGGGGAGAGACATACGGAAATCCTGTCAGAGAGAAGAGTAGTACTTCTTCAGGGTAGACATTCTTGGAAAAGAAGTGGCAGTGAGTTAAACAGTGGCCAAAAGCAAATTACTGCAGATGCTGGAATCTGATTGCTGAAATGCTGCGCCTACAAGATAGTGTCAAGTGCTTGGAATTCTACTCTGCATATGTCACCCCTTGTCTCCCAAAATTGTTTTTAACAGCTGAACTTCCAAGTCAGATGAAAAATGGAACAATCCCCACTTCTTGAAATGAAAGCTGTCAACAACTCTCTGGCTGATTGGATCGATCTAGGACAAAGTAGACTGCTATATCGGCACCCTCATCCACCACCTTCAACATTGAACTCCTCTACCATTGGTGCATAGGTACTGCTTTGAGTACTATCTTGAGATGAATTACAGCAATTCTCCAAGCGTCCGTCAACTGCACCTTTCGAATTTGCGACCTCTGAGGCCTCGAGAGAAAATAGCACCAGATGCACGGTAACAGCAGCACCAACATTTTCACCTCCCGGATACATTGCATCCTGACTTGGAATTATATGTCCATCCCATCATATGGCTGCGTGGAAATCCTGGAACCTCTTTCGAACAACACTATGGGATAGCTCCCCTACAAGGACTGCAGTAATTCGACATGGTGGCTCACCGCCATCCTCTCAAGAATGATAGGTATGGGCAGCACAGTGACGCAATTGTTTGCACAGCTGCCTCACGGCGCCGAGGTCCCAGCTTCGATCCCGGCTCCACAATGTCCGTGTGGAGTTTGCACATTCTCCACGTGTTTGCGTGGGTTTCGCCCCACAACCCAAAGATGTGGTCGGTGGATTGGCCTCGCTAAAATGCCCCTTAAGTGGAAAAAACGAATTGCGTACTCTAAATTTGTTTTTTTATAAGGAATAATAGGTATGCAATAAATGCTGGCCTTGCCACTGAGGTCCACATCCCATGAACGAATATAAATGTTTTCTTTCAAGTAAATTGGAGACTTACCAGAAATTAACAATACGCCAATGATAATATTTAGATGCATGTTCCTACTTTGCCCTGTGAATGAAATAATGAAGATGAGATTTGCAGCTACAGATTTAATTTGCATTTAATCTCGCATCTTGAATTGAAAGTTCTTCACATCTGACATTTTGCCTTCTTGAAAAGGCAACCATCAGTTCAATGTATTTTTCTCGACTTTGGTTGTTCATTTGTTTTGCTTAGATGAAGGAGACATTCCGTGGCTTTCCCGCCCTAGACACCCAAAGGTCAAGGGAAAAGCTGCAGAAACTCGGGCATAAAGGTGGAGCCACCCCTGGAAATATAATCCAACATGAACTAGTTGGGTTTAGTACATAGAACATAGAAAATACAGCACAGAACAGGCCCTTCGGCCCACGATGTTGTGCCGAACCTTGGTCCTAGATTAATCATAGATTATCATAGAATTTACAGTGCAGAAGGAGGCCATTTGGCCCTTTGAGTCTGCGCTGGCTCTTGGAAAGAGCACCCTACCCAAACTCAACACCTTCACCCAACACCAAGGGCAATTTGGACATTAAGGGCAATTTATCATTGGCCAATTCACCTAACCCGCACATCTTTGGATTGTGGGAGGAAACCGGAGCACCCGGAGGAAACCCACGCAGACACGGGGAGGACGTGCAGACTCCGCACAGTCAGTGACCCAAGCCGGAATCGAACCTGGGACCCTGGAGCTGTGAAGCAATTGTGCTATCCACAATGCTACCGTGCTGCCCTTGAGAACAAATAAATCTACACTATATCATTTAACCGTAATCCATGTACCTATCCAATAGCTGCTTGAAGGTCCCTAATGTTTCCGACTCAACTACTTCCACAGGCAGTGCATTCCATGCCCCCACTACTCTCTGGGTAAAGAACCTACCTCTGATATCCCTCCTATATCTTCCACCTTTCACCTTAAATTTATGTCTCCTTGTAATGGTTTGTTCCACCCGGGGAAAAAGTCTCTGACTGTCTACTCTATCTATTCCCCTGATCATCTTATAAACCTCTATCAAGTCGCCCCTCATCCTTCTCCGTTCTAATGAGAAAAGGCCTAGCACCCTCAACCTTTCCTCGTAAGACCTACTCTCCATTCCAGGCAACATCCTGGTAAATCTTCTTTGCACCTTTTCCAAAGCTTCCACATCCTTCCTAAAATGAGGCGACCAGAACTGTACACAGTACTCCAAATGTGGCCTTACCAAAGTTTTGTACAGCTGCATCATCACCTCACGGCTCTTAAATTCAATCCCTCTGTTAATGAACACGAGCACACCATAGGCCTTCTTCACAGCTCTATCCACTTGAGTGGCAACTTTCAAAGATGTATGAACATAGACCCCAAGATCTCTCTGCTCCTCCACATTGCCAAGAACTCTACCGTTAACCGTGTATTCCGCATTCATATTTGTCCTTCCAAAATGGACAACCTCACACTTTTCAGGGTTAAACTCCATCTGCCACTTCTCAGCCCAGCTCTGCATCCTATCTATGTCTCTTTGCAGCCGACTACAGCCCTCCTTACTATCCACAACTCCACCAATCTTCATATCGTCTGCAAATTTACTGACCCACCCTTCAACTCCCTCATCCAAGTCATTAATGAAAATCACAAACAGCAGAGGACCCAGAACTGATCCCTGCGGTACGCCACTGGTAACTGGGATCCAGGCTGAATATTTGCCATCCACCACCACTCTCTAACTTCTATCGGTTAGCCAGTTCGTTATCCAACTGGCCAAATTTCCCACTATCCCATGCCTCCTTACTTTCTGCATAAGCCTACCATGGGGAACTTTATCAAATGCCTTACTAAAATCCATACTCTTGCCCTACTCATAATTTCTCCGTTTATGCCGATAAACTGCCTCTTTAGGGATTCTAGAGACAATTACAACGATGAAAGGGAGACCATGAACTTAACTTCATAGCTATATATTTTCAATATCACTATACTATCAGGTTGTTGACCTGAAAATTCAATGTAATGAGGTTGGATAGTTGGAGTCTATACGTATTGGAGTTTGGAAGGATGCGAGGTGGTCGTATTTATACAAAAATGATCCTGAGAGGATTTAATAGGTTTGTTACCAGGAGAATGTTTTCAGTTTTGGGAGAGATTAGAGTCAGATGACACGTTTAAGAATAACGTGTCTACTGTTTAAGATGGAAATGAAGGGACAGTTTTTTCCCAGAGTGCAGTTGGCATGTGACATTTTCTTCCCTCCAAAAACTGTGGCGGCTGGTCGTGAATTTATTCAAGACATAGTTAGACATGTTTTAGGGAATCAAGAGTTCTGGGGGACGAGCGGCAAGGAGTTGGGCCCACAAGTTCAGTCATAATCTTATTGAATAGGAAAATAGGTTCGAAGTACTGCATAGTCTATTCCGACTTGTGAGTCATATGTTCTTATGCTTAATAAATTGGACAGACATTACATATAGAAGCGATAATTTCCAAGAGATTCCGAGCTTTTGGGGTGTTTTTGCCAAGTAGAAGTATTTCACTTCAATATTCACCGGTCATTAGCTTTCACTTGAGAACTGTGTTATTCTGCTGTCAGAGCCCAGGGTACAAATGGTTTTTATTTTGTATTGTTTGCCACCGAGTGTGTCCAATTAGGTTTTTCTGAAATTATCACTGACCTAATCAAAGTAACGTTTATTAGTCTGCCTTGTACTGCGAAATAAATTAGTAACATGTATCCATAGCGTAGAGATGAAATTCAATATGAACTGGCATGAAAAGCAGGTGGCATAACATCGGTTAAAAATGGCTTGCACTTCATAGCACATTTATTGCCCACAAAAATTCCCATTGAGCTTTTCAAGTACGTTTCAAGTACAGTGACTGTTGCAATGTAGGACGCTCAGCATTGTGACAATGGCCAGATTCAGGTACATAGTGCCAGGGCATCAGGAATAGCTCCTCCAGCTATTCCTCCGATAAGTTTCACGGAATTTCTTAAGTCCGCCTGAAAGGGTCGAGAGATCCCGGTTACCTACCATCCACAAAATAGAAGCTCTGGCAAGTAAGCTCACCCTCGTTACTGCATTGGAGCAATTACCTCGAATATTGCAACCAGTTTGGTCTTCCAACTGTCAGACATGTGGTACACTGGTTGAGAAATGTAATTCCGTGCACTTCTGTGTCTCTCATGGGCAATTGCACCCCTTGATTATTGACAAGGCAATGATAGGCTGGCCATGTGGAGCTTAACGGTAGTAAGGCGGTGTTGGGCAATGGACAGATTTCGAAATAGGCAGTCAAATTTCCTACTTGAGTCATTTCTGAATCGAGCGTCAATATGATAGTTGCTTAATATATATATGTTATTAATTTATGGGCTTTGAGAGTCGTAGGTATTCTTGTCCACTCCTAATTTGTCTTGGAAGGGTGGCAGGATACGTCCTCTCATATACTCATGAGCATTTACCGTTGTCATATCGCACACGTTAATAGTCTAATAAATGAAAGCACTATTTACAGAAACACATCAATCAGGACAGTGCCTAAGTGATAAGCTGACCAGGCTAACATCCCAGACAAAAAGGCTTAACGCTCGGAAGAGGAGGCACTTGGACTCGAAACATTAACTCTGTTTCTCTCGCCAGAGAAGCTGCCTGACCTGCTCCGTTTTTCAAGCACTTTCTGCTTCTATTTTATAATACCAGCCTCCGTAGCATTTTGATTTAGTATTAATGATCTGGGAACATCGGTTCAACTTAAATGCAATTAATAAATTGGAACATTCTGAAATATAAAGCTTGCCTCAGAAATGGAGAGCAGGATACTGTCCAATTGTTGTAAACATCCTTCTGTTTCACTTGTGTCCTTTAGGGAAGTAAATCTGCCAACCTTACCCTGTCTAGCCTTCATGTGAGTCGATACACACAGCACTGTGGTTGACTCGGAACTGAATCTCTGAGGTGCTCTCAGGAGCCTCTAACTTCAAGGAAAATTCGGGGTGCACAACAATTGCTGGCCTTGCCAGCGCTGCCCACATGCCATGGATGAATAAACAATGTTCAAGCTTCCAATTCTCCATGATTGTTTCTTCTCATTAAACAATTAAAACAGTTAAAACAAATGCCCAGATAAACTCTGAACACGGCTTCTGCATTACTAAAGAAAATAACTATAAAAATCCACTTACTTGAACTGCACAGCGAAATATGCAATAAACCTCTGCACTTCCCGTTCGCCTGTGCAGCAACAAAATTATGTGTGGAACACATGCCGCAAACGTATTTTTTTTACAGCAAAGAGGCGCGTCAACATTTCCTTGAAGAACAAGAAACGAGGATTAGAAACAGAAAGTCACTACTTATGCAACCTACATGCAGCATATGTCCATATTCAGGATTACTGACAATGAGAAAGTAGGAACCGAATCTCATAGAGCTGTTAAGCTTATTCCAAGTAATTGTACTTATTTTGGGTACCTGAGCGATCTTTTGTTTCATTTCTGTCATTGCTCGGTGTATATGTACTTGAAAATTAAGTCGAGTAATAATAATGATTGCTGCTCCTTTAAAATGTCCCTCTCCATATAGTTGTCGAATCGTTGTTTCACGTTTCCCCACTTTGTTAACTCATGGATTTATGAAATACTCGTGGAATGATCAAAGTAGGCGGATACTTCCTCTGAAACTGCTGGTACCGCGAGAAACAAAGAGTGCGACACTGATTGTTTGTATTTCAGGAACAGGGGATAGTTTATGAAAATGGGTAAACGTGAGACCTCAACGTTTCCGATCATCCGAATGAGGAGGAGGAGGAGGCAATTCGCCCCTCGAGCCTGCTCTGCCATTCGATAAGATCACGACTGATCTGTCTGTGGTCTGAACTCCACATTCTGTCGACCATTTATACCGTTGACTTCCACGTTAGCCAATCATCCATCTGAATTAGACTTGAGAATATTCATTAACCTCCCTGCACTCCTCTTCAGGGAGATTCTGAGAGAGTTCCAAATACTCACAGCCCTCTGAGATAAAAAATAAACTTATATTCTCCAGCTGGATTGCGATACTCCTTAATTATTAAAATTTATCGCCTAGCTCCCGTCTCTCCCACAAGTGAAATATCCCTTCCGTCTCCATTCTGTCAAGTCCCCCTTATAAGTTTCAATAAGGCCACCTCTCAATCTTCTAAATTCGAATAGATAGGGTTCATTATTAATTTCTTATATTCCGGGAGCTTCTTCCTGCTGTCTATGTAACATTACTCTCAGACACGGGGAAATCCCAGATTCGATTCCCAGCTTGGGACCCTGTCTGTGCGACGTATGCACGTACTCCCGTGTTTCCGTGGGTTTCCTACGGGGGCTCCGGTTGCCCCCCACAGTCCAAAGATGAGCAAGTTAGATGGATTGACCTTAGTGTCTAAAAAGGTTAGCTGAGGTTACGGGGATAGGGTGGAGGTGTGGCCTTACGTAGGGTGATCTTTCCAAGGGCTGGTGCACACTCGATGGGCTGAATGGCCTCCTTCTGCGCTGTAAATTGTACTAAAAAAATCCAGTGCACCAATCCTCAGACCGGCCCAAGATTAGTGGAATAAGGGATATTTTAAAACCGTATGAGCCACTTGGATGGAATTCAATGGCGGTTACTGGGTGGCCAATAAAAACGCGGAAAAGTCTGCACATATATCTTGTCAACATGGGTGCAGATTTGAATTATAACGTACTTGGTTTACACAGATAGTAACCATTATAAAGGAGATGAAAAACAAATTGTTGTAATTCTTCCCGTGACCCTATCGACTATTCTTGCAAATTTAAAGTCCCAATAAAGTTGTCAATCAAGGTATCTGATCTGTATATGGTGACATCCATAAACTGTGCTTACAGGCTTAATAGAATGCTGGTTGCAGGTTCAAGCACTAGGCTCTCGGCCGAAACACATCTTCCTAAATTTGAATTAACTGTATGCATAATCATTTTAGATCAATGTGACTACTACGGTTTAGCCTTCCAAAAGGAAGCTCAGCTGCACATCTTGGAAACTGCAATGCCATTCACTAGCGCAAGGGGAGTATAATTGTTGGGTTACCTTGCTGTAGTTCATGTGTGGAAATGGCTGGTGTTGTCACACAAGCAATATCCTTGTTGACCTGCCGCTGTAACAAGTTACATGCAGAATTCAACATAGACACATCCCACTCTGTGCCACACACGACCACAGAGCTCCTGTTTCGTCCATTTTCTGATCTCCGATAAACTTGTGTTCAATCTATACAAAGCTGTCATCATCGTATTCTTTGTTGTCAGTATTTTGTTTCATTTATCATGACAGATATCATGTGTTTACAATTAATGATTAAATGCGAGGTAAACATAATGAAAGGACAAATACTAAAACCATTAAACATTTGCGTACTTACATCCCGTTCCGCCTGAGGACGATATATATTACCGACTCCATGTCATAGAATCCCTACAATGCAGAAAATGGCCATTAGCTCCAACTAATGTGCATCAACCCTTTGATAGAGCACCCTACCGCGGCCCACGCCCAAACCGATCTCCGTAACCCCACCAACTTTATCATGACCAATCCACCTAACCTACACATCTTTGGAACGTGGGAGGATACCGGGGCTCCCGGGGGAATACCACATGGGGAGAAAGTGCAAACTCCCCACAGTCACCCAAGGTCGGAATTACACTCAGTCCCTGGCGCTGTGAGGCAGCAGTGCTCAACACTGAGCCACCGTGCTGCCTCTTTTGTTAAAGTTTTTATTCTTGTCCTTCCTTTCCTTTATCACTCCATCACTCGAAATTCCAACCGTTTCTGCTGTTTTTTTTTACTGTACATGCTTTTGCTTTGAATTAAATATTCTACTTCATGCTTCCAATTTCAGACACATTGGCCGGGATTCTCCCCTACCTGGCGGGGCGGGGGGGTGGGGGTGGTCCCGGCGGGATGGAATGGGGTGAACCATTCCGGCGTTGGGCCGCCCCAAAGGTGCAGATTTCTCCGCACCTTTAGGGGCCAAGCCCTCACCTTGAGGGGCTAGCTCCGCGCAGGAGTGGTTTCCGCGCCGCCGACCGGCGGGAAAGGCCATTGGCACCACGCCAGTCGCATGAGCGGGAGCGTCAGCAGCTGCTGACGTCATCACCGCGCATGCGCAGGGGGGTTCACCTACGCTTCGGCCGTCGTGGAGACCAACACGGCTGACGCGTAGTAACAGAGTGCCCCCACGGTACAGGCCCGCCCACGGATCGGTGGGCCCCGATCGCTGGCTAGGCCACCGTGGGGGCACACCCCGGGCCCAGATCGCCCCCCCCCAGGACCCTGGAGCTCGCCCATGCCGCCTAATCCCGCCGGGAAGAGAGGTGGTTTTATACTCGCCGGCGGGACAGGCATTCCAGCAGCGGGACTTCGGCCCTTCGCGGCCGGAGAATAACGCGGGGGGGGGGGGGGAAAGAGGGGGACTCGCCAACCAGCGCGGCGCGATTCCGATGGCATTCATGGCAGCCCCCGGCGGGATGGAGTGGCGTGACCCACTCCAGCGTCAGGCCGCCCCAAAGCTGCGGATTTCTCCGCACCTTTAGGGGCCAAGCCCTCAACGTGAGGGGCTAGGCACGCCAGAATGGTTGGCGCGCCGCCGACCGGCGAGAAAGGCGTTTGGAACTACGCCAGCCGGGGCCGAAAGGACTGCGGGCGGTGGAAGTCCACGCATGCACGGGAGCGTCAGCGGGTGCTGAAGTCATCCCTGCCCATGCGCACGGGGGTCTCTCTTCCGCGTCGGACATGGTGAAGACTGTGGCCGAGGTGGAAGGAAAAGAGTGCCCCCACGGCACAGGCCCGCCCACAGATCGGTGGGCCCAGATCGCAGGCCAGGCCACCGTGGGCGCACCCCCTGGGGCCAGATCGCCCAGCGCCCCCCTCAGGACCCCGGAGCCCGCCCGCGCCATCAGTCCCGCCGATAAGGTAGATGGTGTGATTTATGTCAGCGGGACTGGCATGACGGCAGCGGGACTTCGGCCCATCGCGGGCTGGAGTATCGCCGGGTGTGCCCACCGACGTGCGCGGCACGATTCCCGCCCCCGCCGAATTTTTGGTGCTGGAGAATTCGGCTGCCGGCGTAGGAGGGAATCACGACACCCCAGGCAATTCTCTAAACCGGCGGGGGGGGGGGGGGGGTGGGGGGCGGAGAATCCCGCCCATTATGTCTCAGTTATGATGCTTAAAATTGATTGAATAAGAAAATAGACAATTGTTTTCGATTTTCAAGAGTGGCCATATCCCTAGCCCTCCACGGAGGGAAGTCTCACAATGTGGAGTCAGTTTCAGCAGCCATGTTGGAGAAGTTTAGTTAAACCTCCCAACAGAGAGGGTAGTCGATAGGCAATAATACAATGAGCTACACTCTGTCAATAGAACTGTCACTCTTTTCGAATTTTAATCACTGTAATTTCAAACACAGAGCCCCACAGGATACATTCGGGCGATTCAATGCGCAACCAACGGAGAGCAGTTGGTCCGTTGCTGATACCAAAATCCACGTCATTTCGGTAAAGTTCAAAAATGACACGTATTAAATGTTATTATGTGACATTGCGAAATAATTGTATTAAGATTTATTGAAATTTCTAGAGCATTTTTCTCGGTTGAGGAGAAATTTCTTCAGCCAGAGAGTGGTGGGTCTGTGGAATTCATTGCCACAGAGGGCGGTGGAGGCCGGGACGTTGAGTGTCTTTAAGACAGAAGTTGATAAATTCTTGATTTCTCGAGGAATTAAGGGCTATGGAGAGAGAGTGGGTAAATGGAGTTGAAATCAGCCATGATTGAATGGCGGAGTGGACTCGATGGGCCGTATGGCCTTACTTCCGCTCCTATGTCTTATGGTCTTATGGTTAATAATAACAAAATCTTATTATTCAGAGCCAAAGACTTTGTTTAAAGGCTATCTTGTATGATGTAAAATATATAGGTTGTATTTCACGCAAGGACTCTACATGCATGTCCGGTAATTCAGTTTACTGCTGGTAAATCAGAGAAGAAAGACATCCACTCACATTAAGTCGGGGAACATATTTATCGAAAAATATGGGAAAACTACAGCTTGCAAAGTAGCAATGACATACGTTTACTAGTTCTGCAAAAAGTATGGACTGTAAATAAGATAGAGGCCTCTGAAGTATTTTCAGTCGTCCTGGATGAGGCTGACTTATAAAACACCTGATAGTCCATAGTTATGGACCTAACGCGTGGAAATTGTTATAACAGACAGGCACATGGATATGTTTTCAGATATCTGGAAGCCGTGTCTGCATCGAGTAAATTTCTATAATATTCTTCGACTTGTTGATATTTACAACTGCAAGTGTAACCAGTTGAAAAGGCCAATCATAGATAGATAGATAGAATTTACAGTGCAGAAGGAGGCCATTCGGCCCATCGAGTCTGCACCGGCTCTTGGAAAGAGCACCCCACCCAAGCCCACACCTCCACCCTATCCCCATAACCCAGTAACCCCACCCAACACTAAGGGCAATTTTGGACACTAAGGACAATTTAACATGGCCAATCCACCTAACCTGCACATCTTTGGACTGTGGGAGGAAACCGGAGCACCCGGAGGAAACCCACGCACACACGGGGAGGACGTGCAGACTCCGCACAGACAGTGACCCAAGCCGGGAATCGAACCTGGGACCATGGAGCTGTGAAGCAATTGTGCTATCCACTATGCTACCGTGCTGCCCCTGCCAATCAAAAATTTCCCGCCGATCAGACACATTTATAAATGTTCTTCATAACTCTTATTTCAGAATTACAGAGTGGATGTTGGAGGAGTAAGTACTTTGATCTGCTTTTGAAGAATAGATGGAAAGAAACACAGACATTAGCACAAGAGCAACGCACCTTTGATGGTTACCCGTGTGCCCATTCCGGTTCCGTGAATACCCTTCACAGTAATATGTCCCAGAATCATTCCGTTTTGCTGATTAATATTTATTTAACGTGACGGACATTACTAATGGAAGAGATAATTCACAGGCAATTGCAATGAAATGTAAATATGGACAGTGAGCCTGATAGGGTAGAATAATGCACTCCGGTTAATTACATGGCATTATCTTCTCCTTGTTAACTAGCTTTTCTTGCAGAAAGTCCCTCCAATTGGATTGGATTTGTTTCTTGTCACGTGTACCGAGGTACAGTGAAAAGTATTTTTCTGCGAGCAGCTCAACAGGTCATTAAGTGAAAAGAAAAGGAAACAAAAGAAAATACATAATAGGGCAACACAAGGTACACAATGTAACTACGTAAGCACCGGCATCGGTGAAGCATACAGGGGTGTAGTGTTGATGAGGTCAGTCCATAAGAGGGTCATTTAGCTATCTGGTAACAGTGGGGAAGATGCTGTTTTTGAGTCTGTTTGTGCGTGTCCTCAGACTTCTGTATCTCCTGCCCGATGGAAGAAGTTGGAAGAGTGTGTAAGCCGGGTTGGAGGGGTCTTTGATTACTTCCCCCAGGCAGCGGGAGGTGTAGATGGAGTCAATGAATGAGAAGCAGACTCGTGATGGACTGGGCTGTGTTCACGACTCTCAGAAGTTTCTTGCGCTCCTGGGCCGAGCAGTTGTCAAACCAGGCTGTGATGCAGCCAGATAGGATGCTTTCTATGGTGCATTTGGAAAAGTTGGTAAGCGTTAATGTGGACATGCCAAATTTTCTTACTTTCCTGTGGAAGTATAGGGGCTGTTGTGCTTTCTTGGTGGGAGCGTCGTCGAGGGTGGACCAGGACAGATTTCTGGTGATGTGTACCCCTAGGAACTTAAAACTGCTAACCATCTCCACCTCGGCCCCGTTGATGCTGACAGGGGTGTGTACAGTACGTCGCTTCCTGAAGTCAATGACCAGCTCTTTAGTTTTGCTGGCATTGAGGAAGAGATTGTTGTCACTGCTCCACTCCACTAGGTTCTCTATCTCCTTTATTCTGACTCGTCGTTATTCGAGATCCGGCCCAGTATGGTCGTATCATCAGAAAACCTGTAGCTGGAGTTGGAACCACATTTTGCCACACAGTCTTGTGTGTACCGGGACTAGAGTAGGGGGCTAAGTACGCAGCTTTGCGGGGCCCCAGTATTGAGGACTATAATAGAGGTGGGGTTGTTGTTTATTTTTACTGATTGTGGTCTGTGGGTCAGAAAGTCGAGAATCCAGTTGCAGAGTGAGGAGCCCAGTCCTAAATCTAGGACTTGGCTCCTCATTCTGCAATTGCTTTGATATGAGCTTGGCTGCGATTACGGTGTTGGAGGCGGGGCTGTCGTCAATAAATAGGATTCCGATGTCGGAGTCTTTGTTGTCGAGATGCTCTAGGGATGAGTGTAGGGCCAGGGAAATGGCATCTGCTGTGGACTGGTTGCCACGGTATGCAAATTGCAGTGGATCAAGGCATTCTGGGAGCATGGAGGTGATGTGCTTCATGACCAACCTCTCGAAGCACTTCATTACGACTGAAGTCAGGGCCAGCAAACATTAGTGATTGAGGCACGTTGCCTGGTTCTTCTTTGGCATTGGTATGATGGTGGTCTTGAAGCAGGTGGGGACCTCGGAGTGGAGTATGGACAGGCTAAAGATGTCCGCGAACACATCTCCTAGCTGGTCTGCGCAGGCTCTGAGTGCACGACCAGGGACCCCGTCTGGGTCCGTCGCCTTCCGAGGGTTCACTTTCAAGAAGGCCGATCTGACTTCGGAAGCTGTGATGGTGTGTATGGGTGTGTTATGGGCTGCTGGGGCAATCGACAGCGGAGTGTTGGTTTTCTACTCGAACCGAGCATAGAATGCAGTGAGGTCATCGGGGAGGGATGTGCTGCTGCCGGAGATACTGCTCAGCTTCGCTTTGTAGCCCGTTATGCTGTTTAGGCTTTGCCACAACCGCATAGAGTCTGTCTGCGACTCCAGCTTGGTTTGATATTCTCTCTTGGCATCTCGGATGGCTTTGCGGAGGGCGTACCAGCATTTCTTGTATAGGTCAGGGTCGTCTGATTTGAACGCCTCAGACCTGTCCTTCAGTAGGGGGTCAATCTGGCGATTGAGCCACAGTTTTTGGTTGGGGAATGTACGTACTGCTTTCTTTGGCACGCAGTCGTCCACACATTTGCTGATGAAGTCTGTGATTGTGGTGGCATACTCATTTAAGTTGGTCGCGGTGTTCTTGAATATGGACCAGTTCACTGTCAATAGCATTATTGTTCCCTTTTAACATTATTCGTTTTCGTTAATAAGTCTTAAGATATTTCATCACATAAACAAATTGTCACCCGCTTCATTGAAATAATGTCTATTATTCAGTGTTGTACTATTTAATTCAATAGCAACACATTTTATAGCACAGATTAAATTGAATATGAACGGCAGATGAAAGTAGGCAGTATAGCATCGCTCAAAAGAATTTGCTGCCTTTGCATTACTCGTGACAACTGGAAGTCCCAACTGTACCATGGCTTTGTAAAGCATATTTCTTGAAGTTTTATATTTCAAAAAACAACGCAGCAAAAGCACGGAAATTGTGCAGCGCAACAAACAAGGAAAAATGCTCACCATTCATGAATACAGAGGGAACAGGAGAACCGCAGTACAACTACGTTAATACAAGTATTAGGCATAATAGATGCCTTTATAGGCCCCAACAGGGAAGAAATGGGAAACATGACAATGCCATGAAAGCATGCTCAAATGGTGCACATCTTATAATGTGGCGACTGCTCGCAACCAGCACTGGAGTTCAGGATAAGATTTTCACTCCATGTTTGGGCTCTCACCAAGACACACACCTCCGTTCACTTCAGCAATGCCCGAGGTATCCAGGACACACCGCAACATCCTTCCCTCGGATACCAGACCAGCTTGTACACTGCAGGAACCAGTCATGGCTTCTTAATACCCACCCTTAAAAAAAGAAAATCATAGGACATCATGGGCAGCACGGTAGCATTGTGGATAGCACAATTGCTTCACAGCTCCAGGGTTCCAGGTTCGATTCCGGCTTGGGTCACTGTCTGTGCGGAGTCTGCACATCCTCCCCTTGTGTGCATGGGTTTCCTCCGGGTGCTCCGGTTTCCTCCCACAGTCCAAAGATGTGCAGGTTAGGTGGATTGGCCACGATAAATTGCCCTTCGTGTCCAAAATTGCCCTTAGTGTTGGGTGAGGTTACTGGGTTATGGGGATAGGGTGGAGGTGTTGACCTTGGGTAGGGTGCTCTTTCCAAGAGCCGGTGCAGACTCGATGGGCCGAATGGCCTCCTTCTGCACTGTACATTCTATGATAATCTATGATAATCGAACATAGTACATAGTAATCAAAGTACAAAGAAAATATGCGAGGAGCCCAGTTCTAAGAAGATATTACACATATATCACTCAGCATAACGTCAATCTCAGGCCCAATACAGAACAAACATGATTCCACACTTTTATACAGAGAGGACAAGCAGCTGTATATGTGGATAATGATAAACGCCGTCAAAGTCTTGCAACAAAATTAAAATAAGGGAGGGCAACTACAAGGAGCGGATCACAGTAAAAAAGATCACCGGGATCCAACCATTGGTCCCTATTCTCCTGGTGTATGCCCATCATCTATTGTTGAAGAGACAAAACTTCTCATTGAAACAAGAATACGTCCCAAACTTACGGGGGACAAGCAGATATCAAGGGAATTGTCTCAATACCAGGTCTTTGGGAACAGAAGCATTCATAAGTTAAGATATTCAAACACCTCCAAAGCAGAACACAGCCTCTCACGATGTCCCGAATAAATGTCTTGGGGAAGGGACATCCCAAGCTCCATGGAACAACACAATGCCAACCGCAGCGCAGGAACTGGTCTTGCCCAGCACACTCTGACACACGAGTCAATACCGACAGGATCTCAAGCGCACCCCAAAACATTCGCCCCAATTGGTCCTGCACCGCACCAACCACACCCAAGAAGTGCACCACCCCTTAGACACTAATATATGTTATGCTAGCCATTGCCGGGGAGATCCCAGCAACAAATTGAAGACGATTCGTCCAGAAACTTAGCAATTGGGCGCCCTGGGAGGCGGGGGTGGGGCATTCTCTCCCTCACGTACAAGAAAGGGACCCTCCATTCTATTGGCAATCGGACAAGACCACAATTTATAACAGCCCACCTCTCATCCAGATGAAGAAATTAAGTAAAAAAAGCCCTAATAGAGGAACACACGGGCTGATCTAGAAATATTACCACTGCCCAGCAGTGTCCGCTATTGCAGGAACAGCACGCTATCAACAGACACAGAAATACTGCCTCCACATGGATTACCCAACCGCAACATGGAGGACACTCAAGAAACCATGACATAAGACCACTCGGAGGATGGTGCCTAACTCACTAATCACACTTACCCCCACAGGAAGGAAGAGCTCGTACAACATAGAGGCATGGCATACAGAGTTATCTTCAACAAATCAATTCAGGATTAACCGAGTCCACTTCAGAATGTGCTGCTACTCATTCTCTTCCATCCTAATACCTTCAAAGAAAAACACCACAAAAAGCAGCCAACCTCAAGGAAGAATCGGAAGGAACCCAGTCCTCCCAAGCATGGAAAATCAGGCCCGGCCATCGAAGTAGATAGGTCAAATTTTGTGTTTTCATTCATTTACGGGATATGGGCATCGCTGATTAGTGCAACATTTATTGCCCAGTGCTAGTTACCCTTCAGAAAGTGGTGGTGAGTTGTCTTATTGAACCGCTGCAGCCCTTGAGGTGCAGGAACGCCCACTGTGCTGTTAGAGAGGGAGTTCCAGGATGTTGTCCCAGCGAAAGTGAACTACCGGCAATATATTTCCGTTCGGCCATGGGTTCGGAAGGTGCTGTCTAAGGAACCTTGGTGTGTTATTGCGGTGCATCTTAGAGATGTTACACATGGCTGTTCGTGTTCGTCGGGTATGGAGGGTTTGAATGTTTGTGGAAGGGATATCAGTCAAGTGGGCTCTTTTGTCCTGCTATCAAAGAAACACGGTTAAAGGAAGGGCAGGATTGGCAACTGAACTTTGGAGGATATATCTCAGGAGAGATAGAGGGGGGTGTAAAAGGAGTGGGGGAGTAGCATTACTGGTTAAGGAGAATATTATAGCCGTTCTGCAGAGGACACCTTGGAGGGCTCATGCAATGAAGCAATCTGGTTAGAGGTCAGGAACACGAAGGGGGCAATCACAATGTTGGGCGTTTATTTCAAGCCCCCTAACTGCCAGCGAGAGATAGAGGAGCAGATAGATAGAGACATTTTGGATAGATGCAAAAGTAACAGAGTTGTTGTGGTAGGGGATCTCAAATTCCCCTATACTGACTGGGGCTCACTTAGTGCTAGGGGTTTGGATGGGACAGAGATGGGTGTATCCAGGAAGCCTTCTTGATGCACTATGTACATAGTCCAACTAGGGAAGGGGCAGTACTGGATCTGGTATTGGGGAATGAGCCTGGAGAGGTGGTTGAGGTTTCAGTCGGGGAACATTTTTGGAGTAGTGCCGCAATTCCGTAAGTTTTAGGGTACTTTTGGACAGGGATGAGGATAACCATCGTGTTAAGGTGCTAAACTTGGGAAAGGCAAATTACGATAACATTAGTCAGGAATTGAGGAATTTAGATTGGGTGCGGCTGTTGGATACTAAATCAACATCGGATTAGGATTCAGGAAAGTCACATCCCTGAGAGAATGAAGGAAAAGTATGGGAAGTGTGGGGAGTTTTTGATAACGAGGGATATTGTGAACCTCGTCAAAAAAAGGAGACTTTGTACGGTCCACAAGTGTGGGGACAGTCGAACCCCTTGAGGAGTATAAAGAAAGTAGGAAGGTACTGAAGCGGGGAATTAGGAGAGCTAGGAGGAGTCATGGAAAGGTCTTGGCAAGTAGGATTAAGGTGAATCCCAAAGCTTTTTATTTATATGTAAAACCCAAGAGGGTGGTCAGGGAAAGGATTGGACCACTTAAAGACAGTGGAGGAATCTATGTGTTCAGCCAGAGGAAATGGGCGAGGTACTAAATTAATACTTTACATCAGCGTTCATCAAAGACAGGGACTTTGTCGGAGATGATTCTTGGGTAGAGTGTGTGGACGGTCTGGATCATGTTAACATCGAAAAGGAGGAGGAATTCGGTCTTCTAAAAGTTATTAAGATACAAATGTCTCCTGGGCCAGATAGTATTTATCCCAGAAGACTGAGGGGAGCAAGTGAGGAAATTGTTGGGGCCTTGACTGATATCTGTGTATCCTCATTGGCTACAGCTGAGATCCCAGAGGACTGGAAAATAGCTAATGTGGTACCACTGTTTAAGAAAGGTACAGGGGATGATACAGGAAATGATAGGCCGGTGAGCCTCACGTCAGTAGCAGGTAAATTATTGGAGAGAATTGTCAGGGACAGGATTTATACCCAGTTGGAAACAATGGACTCATAAGCGATAGACAGCATGGTTTTGTGAAGGGAAGGTCGTGCCTCACTAACTTAATCGAGTTTTTTGAGGAGGTAACAAAAATGATTGATGAGTGGAGGGCGGTGGATGTTGTTTTCATGGACTTCAGTAAAGCCATTGATAAGGTGCCTCATGGCAGACTGGTACAAAAGTTGAAGTCACACGGGACAGAGGTGAGGTGGTAAGGTGGATACAGAACTGGTTCGGTCACAGAAGGCAAAGGGTAGCAGTAGAAGGGCGTTTGTCTGAATAGAAGGTTGTTACTGGTCGTGTTCCACAGGGATCTGTGCTTGGGCCTCTATTGTTTGTGGTGTACATAAACGATTTGGAGGATAATGTAGCCGGTCTGATCAGTAAGTTTGCGTATGACACCATGGTTTGTGGAGTGGCAGGTAGTGTTGAGGATTGACAGAAGATTAAGCAGGATATAGATATGTTGGAGACTTGGGCAGAGAAAGGCAAATGAAGTTTAATCCGGACAAATGTGAGGTAATGCATTTTGGTAGGTTAAACATAGAGGGGAAATATAGCGTAAATGGTAAAACTCTTAGGAATACAGAAAGTCAGAGAGATCTGGGCGTGCAGGTTTACAGATCTTTGAAAGTGGCAACACAAGTGGACAAGGTTGTCAAGAAAGCATACGGAATGCTTCCCTTCATTGGACGGGGTATCGAGTATAAAAACTGGCAAGTTATGCTACAGTTGTATAGAACCTTGGTAAGGCCACACTTGGAATATTGCACACAAATCTGGTCACCACACTACCAGAAGGATGTGGAGGCTTTGGCGAGGGTGCAGAGGAGGTTTACCAGGATATTGCGTGGTCTGGAAGGTGTTAGCTGTCTGGAGAGGCTGAATCGAATCGGACTGTTTTCATTAGAACGACGGAGGTTGAGGGGTGACCTAATAGAGGTCTACAAGATTATGAGGGGCATGGATAGAGTGGATGGGGAGGCTCTCTTTCCTAGGGTGGCATAGGTTACAGCTCCGTGGGGCAAAGTTTAGAGGAGACTTGCACGGCAGATATTTTACACAGAGGGTGGTGAGTGCCTGCCACGTGTTGCTAGGGGAGGTTGTGGAAGCAGATACTTTGATGGCGTTCCAAAGGCATCTCGACAAATACATGGACAGGATAGGTATAGAGGGATAGGACATGAGGAAGTGCTGAGGGTTTTGGCCAAGGGTGGTATCATGACCGGTACATGCTTGGAGTGCCGAAGGACCTGTTTCTGTGCTTTATTGTTCTTTGTTGTTCTTTGTATTCAAGTTGAATATCTGAACAGAATACCACCCCTGTTGAAATGCAATCTCCAAATATTTGCTTGTAAGGTGTTCAATGTTTCACGGCTTTGGTAAAACAAAATTTTATGAAGAATACTTGTGAAATGAATAACATGCCCAGACATGTAGTCTGAAACTGACCGAAACATTGCGAGAATCCTTGTTCCTATTTCAGCAGAAGTTGTGCAACCATACTTTCTGAAAAGACTATTTTGATCTCGCTGCAACCTTCCTTGCACATGCGCAGATACAGTGCCAGTCATAGTGAAGCTATCTGTGGTTGCACAGTTTGCAAAAAAGCAGACATCCGAAGTTAAGTCTTGAAGTGCACACCAAAACCCCCGAATTAAAACACAAACAATTCAAGATTTTCTGCTCCCTGACATGTTCTGTTACTTTGTGAAACAGGATTGTTCAAAAACTTATGAAAAATATGTATTTTTTAAAATATAAGCTTTTGTTTCCAAATGGTTGTGTTCTATTTTCTATAAATGAGTGCACCCTTCGTTAAATAAATTATAAATAAATTATATCATGAAAGACCATCAGCCAGTAAGGGATTCAGGAATTTGCCACCACAAACCACTTTCAACTTCCTTCAGAAGACTGTGAGATACGAACGTGGGAAACTGGAGAGGAGGAGGCCATTCGGTCCGTCGAACCGACTATAACATGCAAACATATTATGGCTGACTGTCTATCTCTACGCCATTTCCCCCCACTATTGTTCAGCCTCTTGATTTATGAGCAGAAGTCCGGCGACTTTTGGATTGCCCTGCTCAATGGTTGAGTTTCACAGGCTTCTGGGGTTGTGAATTCCATAGAATCGCCACTCTCGCAGTGAAGCACTTTTTCCATATCTCAATCAGAAACGATCTTCTGATCCCTCAGTGGCAAGTACATCCTTCCTCGGGTAAGGCGTGAAAAACTGCACACAATACCCGTTTGGAAAATTGGAAAGATTACATTTGCCCCCCACGTGATCTACATAGATTGTGAAACAACTGTTGAGCAACACAAGCAGGGGTTGGCCACTCGGCCCTTAAAAACCTGCCCACTATTTAATACAATTATGGTTCAACTAGGCCGGCCTCAACTCCTGTTCTGTGCCATTTCCCCATAGCTCGCTATTCATCGATCTATCAAATAGTTATCTACCCCCACTTTCAATATTCCGTGTCTGCGTGGGTTTCCTCCGGGCGCTCCGGTTCCTCCCACGAGTTAGGTGAATTGGACATCCTGAATTTTCCCTCAGTGTACCCGAACTGCTCCTGGTGCGTGGCGACTAGGGGATTTTGACAGCAACTTCATTGCAGTGTAATTTAAGATTACTTGTGACACGAATAAATATTATTTTTAGTATTAATATTCTAATGATCCAACAACCATCACCCTCCGGGGGAGAGTTCCAGAGATTCACCACCCTCTAGCGTGGCAGGGGGTGGGAACTGGAGCAGCAGGCCACTAAGTGTAGTGACTGGGTAAAAATGTGAGTCTGAGGTAAATAGCGCAGACTAAGAGCCGACAGAGGGAAGCTGAAGGGCTCAGCGAGACTATGGGTCTGAGTGGGTTTGCTTCAATGCAAGAAGTATAACAGGTAAGACATTTGAACTCAAAGCCTGGATTACTGCATGGAATTGCAAATACAGAGACATGGCTAAAAGAGGGACAGAACTGGCAGCTTAACATTCAGGGTTATCTTTTTTTCGACGGGACAGGAGGGGGAACAAAAGAGGTGGGGGAGTTGCATTGCTGATTAGAGAGCAAATCACAGCCACATTGAGGGAGGACGCTATGGAGGGATCTTGTGGTAAGGCACTATGGCTGGAGCTCAGGAATTAGAAGGGAGAAATCACAATGTTGGGTGTGTACTAAAGACTTCCCAAGAGCCCACAGGGACATATTTGTGTAGTCAGATACTGAAAAGGCGGGAAAAAGCAGAGTAGTTGTGATGGGTGACTTTAACCTCCCCGTGTTGACTGGGAATCCCTTACAGCCATGGACTTGAATGGAGAGAAATTTGTTAGATGTTTCCAGGAGGGATGTTTGATACAGTATGTTGACAATACAACCAGTGAGAGGCCATACTAGACTTGGTATTGGGGAATGAGCCAGGTCAGGTGATTGATGTTTCAGTGGGAGAGGATTTTGGTATTAGCGAGAATAATTCCGTAAGATTTCGGGTCGTCATGGATAAGGACAGGTGTGGTCCCCAGTGAGGGTGCTTAATTAGGCGAGGGCCAATTACATCCAAATTATACACGAGCTGGGAAAATCCACGTCTGACATGTGGGAGGCTTTTAAAGGCCAGTTGATTGAAATCCAAGACAGGCTCGTCCCCGCAAAAATGAAGGATAGAAATGGCAGAATTTAGGAACCATGGATGACGAGGGAAATTGTAAGCTTAGTCAAAAGGAAGCATACAATAGGTTTAGGCATCTAAAAACTGAAGGAACTATTGAGGAACACAGTACAAGTAGCAAGGAGCTTAAACGTGGAATTAGGAACGCTAAAATGGGCCATGAAATGTCTTTAGCTAACCTGGTCAAGTAGAATCCCAAGGCATTTTATGCATAAATAGGGGCAAGAGGGTAGCAGAAGAAACAGTAGGACCACTCAATGACAAATGAGGGAAGTTATGCCTGGAACCATAGGTAGTGGGTGAAATCCTTAATGAGTACTTTGTATCGGTATTCACCAGGGAGAAAGGCATGAAGGGTGTTGAGGTCAGAAATACGAGTGAGAACGCTCTTGAAAACGTCAATATATCAAAGAAGGAAGTGTTGAGTATCCTGATTTACATTAAGGTAAATAAGCCCTCGGGCCAGATGGAATCTATCCCAGGTTACTGCGGGAGGCAAGGGGGGAAATAGCTGAGGCCTTAACAGATATTTTCATGTCCTCTTTGATCACAGTCGAGATTCCAGGTAACTGGAGAATAGCCAATGTTGTTCCCTTGTGTAAGAAAGGAAGCATAGATAATCCAGCAAATTATAGGCCGATGCGCCTAATATCAGTGGTGGGGAAGCTTTTAGAAACTATACTGAGGGACAGGATATATGTACATTTGGAGGAAAATGGACTAGTTAGTGACAGGCAGCATGATTTAGTACGGGGAGGTAATGTCCCACCAAATTGCTTTGAGTTTTCTGAAGTGGTGACAAAGAAAACTGGTGAGGGAAGGGCTTGTGGATGTAGTTTATATGGACTTTAGTAAGGCCATTGTCAAGGTCCCACATGGCAGAATGGTACAAAGACTAAAATCACAGGGGATTTGGCGTGTGCCGGCTAGGTGGAAACAGAACTGGCTTGGTTATAGAAAACAGAGAGTTGTAGTGAAAGATGTTTTTCAGAATGAATATATGTAGCTAGTGGAGTTCTACAGGGACCAGTGCTAGTACCTTTGCTGTGTATAGTATATATAAATAATCTGGAGGAAAATGTGGGTGATCAGATTAGTAAATTTGCGGATGACACAAAGATTGGCCGAGTTATTGATAGTGCTGAGGATCGTCAGAGGATACACAGGAAATAAATAGATTGGAGGCTTGGACACAGAAATGGTAGATTGTGTCTATTCCGGACAAATGAGAGGTGGTGCATTTTGGAGGATCAAATCTAGGTATTAATTATACTGTAAATGGCAGAATCCTTAGGAACATTAACATACAGAAGGATCTGTGCATGCAGGTCCACAGTTCCCTAACAGTGGCAACACAGGTGGCCAAGGTTATTAAGAAGGCATATGGCATGCTTGCCTTCATCAGCCGGGGCATTGAGCATAGGAGTTAGGAAATTATGTTGCAGATATATAACACCTTGGGTAGGCCGTATTTAGAGTATTGCGTGTAGTTCTGATCACCACATTATTAGAAGGACGTGGTAGCTTTGGAGAGAGTGCAAACAAGGTTCACCAGAATGCTGCCTGGTCTCGAGGGTGTTGGATATGAGGGAAGGTTTAATTAACTAGGATTATTTTCACAGGAAAGACGGAGGCTGAGGGGAGAACTGATAGAGGTCTACAAAATTATGAGAGGCATTGACGGGGTGGATAGACAGAGGTTTTTCCCAAGAGTAGATATGTCAACTACAATGGGGCACATGATCAAGATGAGTGGAGAAAGGTTGAAGAGAGATATGCGGGGTATGTTTTTCGCACATAGAGTAGTTGGTGCCTGGAACACAGTGTCTGCAGATGAGGTGGATGGAGGCATTTAACAAAATTTAAGAGGCATTTAGATGGGTACGTGAATAGGGAGGAAATAGAGGGGTGTGGACCGAATAAGGGCAGAAGAGGTTTTTTTTTGTATTTAGGGCATCATGATCGGCACAGCTTTGGAGGGTCAAATCTACCTCCATCCCCTGCTGGATTTCCCCATTCAAAACGTCCACCAGCTGCTCTGTCAACTACTGGGCAGCAACGGTCCTCCCTTGCCGTTTGCTATCTTCACCTGTGGCGCACCGTGAAAACTTTCCTGCTCCAACTTCTCGCTCTTTCACGTAGCACTCCTCGGCCACTGATCCATACACAAACCTCACCAAACTAGTATTACCTCCCCTGGGAACTTGTGCACCTCTTGCCCGCCAATACCACACATTCGAGTGGGGAAGGATCGAAAAAATACACCTTGAGCGTGAGCCACCGAATGTGCGACCACTCACTCCTTAGCTGCTACCGGAAGTCTTCATCTGCTTTATCAACAACCTTCTCTCCACCATTAGGTCAGAATGGGGATGTTATTGGGCCCTTGTCAGCCGACGCCTTATCTTTGTCCAGGTCTTGCTGCATTTTAACATAAACTGCTCATTGTCTGTGGAGTTGCGAGTGGTGCTGAACATGATGCAGTCATCTGTGAACATCTGCAATTATGATCTTATGATGGAATCGAAGTTATTGATGAAGCAGCTGAAGATGGCTTGGCCTTGGACACTACACTGAGGAACTCCTGCAGTGATGGCGTGCTGAGATGAATGACCTCCAACCACCACAACCATCTTCCTTTGTGCCAGGTATGATTCCAGCCAGCAGTGAATATTCCCCTTGATTCTATTAACTCCAGTTTAGCTAGGGCTCCTTGATGCCATGCTCGAACAAATGTTGCCTTTATATCGAAGGCAGTCAGTCTCACCTCACCTCTGGCATTCAGCTCTTTTGCCTATGTTTGAACCAAAGCTGCAGTCAAATCAGTAGCTGAATAACCCTGGCGGAAACCAAACTGAGCATCCGTGAGCAGGTTGCTGCTGACCAAGTGCCACTTGATAACACATGTTGCTGACTCCTTAAATCCCTTTGCTGATGATGGAGTGGAGTGCTAGGGCCATAATTGGCTGTGTTAGATTTGTCCTGTTTCTTGTGTACAGGACAGACCTGTGCAAACTTCCACATTCTCCAGTAGATGCTGGTGTTGCAGCCTTACTGGAACTGCTAGGAGTGCACATGTTCTGTAGCTCAAGATTTAGGACTATTTGCTAAATATTGACAGGGCCAATAGCCTTTACGGTACCCAGTGTATTCAGCCGTTTCTTGTTACAACGTGGAGTGAATTCTATTGGCTGCAGACTAACATCTGTGATATTGGAGACCTCTGGAGGAAACTGAGATGGATCTCGGGCGGCACGGTGGCATAGTGGTTAGTGCGGATGCCTCACAGCTCCAGAGAGCTCCGTTCAATTCCAGCCTCGCGTAACTATCTCTGTGGAGTTTGCACTTTCTCCCTGTATCTGCGTGGGTTTCCTCCCAGTGCTCCGGCTTCCTCCCACAGTGCAAGGTCAGGTGGATCGGCCACGCTATATTGCCCCTTAGTTTTCAAAACGTAAGCTGGGGTTATTGAGTTATGGTGATAGGGTGAATGCATGAACTTAAGTAGGTTGCTCTTTCCAAGGTCAGTGCAGACTTGATGCGCTGAATGGCTTCCTTCTGCACTGTAAATTATAAGAATCTATGAATCGTCCACTTGGAACTTCTGGCTGCAGTGTTTTGTGAATGCTTCAGCCTTTCCTTTTGCATTAATGTGCTGGGCTTTTCCATCAGTGAGAATGGGGATATTTTGGAGCATTCTCCTGCAGTGGGTTGGTTTAATTATCCATCACAATTCACGATTGGATGTGGCAGAGCATCGATCTGATGCGTTTGCTGTGAACTATAGAATTCTGACAGTGCAGATGGAGGCCATTCGGCCCACCGAGTCTACACCGACCCTCTAAAAGAGCATCCTACGTCGGTCCAAACCCCACACTATCCCCGTAACTCCCAGTAGGGCCAATTTACCATAGGCAATCCACCTAACCTGCACTTATTGGGACTGAGGGAGGAAACCGGAGCACCGGGAGAAAACCCACACAATCATCCGAGTTCGGAAACAAACCCCAGCCCCTGTGAGGCAGCTATGCTAACCACTGTGCCACCGTGCTGCCTGGAGGGCTCTGTCACTTGCTGTATATGCTGCTTGCATACAAGTAGTCCTGTGTTGTAGCTTCACCAGGTTGACACCTCATTTTTAAGCATGTCTGCTGTTGCTCCTGGCATACTCCCCTGCACTTTTCATTGAACTATGGCTGATACGCTGACTCGGTGGTAATGCTGGGGTGGATGATATGATAGGGCATGAAGTTGCAGTTTGTGTTTCTGTACAATTCTGCTTCTACTGATGCCCCACAGCACCTCGTGGGTGCCCAGCCTTGAGTTTCTAGATCTGTTCAAAGTCAATCCTATTTAGCACAGTGACAGTGCCACACAAGACAAAGGAGGGTATCATCAATATGTAGACTGGACTTCGTCTCCACAATTACTTTGCGGTGGTCACTTCTATGGATACTGTCATGGATAGGTGCATATTCAACAGGCACTTTGGTGAGATGTATGTTTTCTCTCTTGTTGATTCCCTTACCACCTGCTGCAGCCCCAGTCTATCAGTTATGTTCTTTAGGACCCGGCCAGCTCGGGTTGTGGCAGCACTATCGAACTACTCGATGATGGACATTGAAGTTCCCACCCAGAGTATATTCTGCCCCATTATCACCCTCAGTGTTTATTCCAAGTGGTGCTCAATATGGAGGAGTACTGATTCATCAGCTGGTGGTGGGTGGTGCATGCTAAGCAGCAGGACGTGTCCATGCCATTGTTTGCCCTGAAGCCATGAGGTTATCTGGGGTCCAGATTCGATGTTGAGGACTCACAGGGCATCTCCCTCCTGGCTGCATATCACGGTGACACCACCTCTGCTGCATTTGACCTGCCGTGAAACAAATTAATGCAATACTAACACTTATCTTTACAGTAGTCATTGAATTGAATTTAAGCGGTGAAAGAAAGTAGGTGGTTTGGCTTCGATCAATAAACATTCATTTATTTGCAGTAGCTTAGCCACAGCAATCCCAAGTGAAGGAAGTTTTTTTAACGGAATATTTATTTAAGTTTTACATTTTAACAAACAACGGAACAATACAGCAATCGGTACAGCACAGCAATCATGAGAAAAAAGGCTCAACATACATGAATACTAAAGGGGACAGGAGAACACCGTTACAACTGCGTCAATACAATCATTCGACACGCTACATGCCACTAGACGCCCCACCAGAGAAGAAAGGAGAAAGGATTCGGCCATGAATACTTTGGGAAAATGGTGCACACCAACCAATGCCCCCATTTCTCACAACTGCCACCAGAGGTCAGGATAGATTTTTCACGCCATATTTGGGCGCTCACCAAGGCACACCTCTCTTAACTCCAGCAGCAGCAGAGACATCAATGATGCATCACAACATCCTCCCCTCGGATACCAGACCCGTCTATACCCCTGCAGGAACCAGTCATGGCTTCGTTACATCCACCCTTTGAAAAAATGAAAAATACTATGAAAATGCACGACAAGCCTAATGGGAAGAAGATGTTACACATATATCACACAAAATAACCCCAAACTCAGGCTCGTTACAGAACCAACATAATTCCACGCCTGTATACGGGGAGGACTAGCAGCTGTATACTGAATTTTGATCAATGCCGTCCACGGCTTGCAACAAACAAGTAAGGAAATGGAACTACCAGGAGTGGATCACAGGACAAAAACGGATCAGAACCCAACCATGGGTCCGTTTCCCATGGCACACGCCCATCACCCATTGACGAAGAGAAGAAAAGTATTAATTCAAACAAGAAACCGCCTTGTGGCAGGGGTGGAGGGTGGGCTGCAAGAGAATATGAAAGAAAGTGCAGGACTCGGTTCAACCACAGGCCTGCGTAGGCAAATTCGCTCATACGTTATATTGATATTTAAGCATCTCCAAAGCAAAACCCAGCCTCCGAAGACGTCCTTATTAACTGCGTTTTTAGAAGCGACATCACAATCTCCAGAGAGTAACAGAATACCAACCACTGCACCGGACCTTGTCTCGCCCAGCACTCTCTGGCACAAAGCGGCAATACCCACAGGACCTCCAGCACACCCCAAAACCTACACTTCAGGTGGGCCAGTCCCTCACGAACCACACCTAGAGATGTGACCCTCCTCCATTGACATTAAAAACGATTCCGCCCACCTCAGACCGAGAGATCGCGTTTTAAAAACCCTCAGGGAAGAATGTTCGAGCTAGAAATATTCACCACTGTCCACCGCTGCCGTGATTGCAAGAAGGATATTAAGGGAAAACGCAGCGCCGCTTCAATAGGGGCGGAAACACTGTCTTCACATGAAAAGCCCAACAAGAACGAGGAGGACACTGAGGAAACAACGATATTTGACAACTTGGAGAATGGCGCCTAACTCCCTACTCACACTTACCCCCCCCACCCCCCCCCCCCCCCCCAAGGAAGGACTCCAACAACATAGAGACATACAGACTGTCCCTTCACCTAATTAATCCAGGATTAACTGAGCCCAACTCAGCGTGTGCCGCCACTCAATTTCGCCTATCGATAGCTTCATCGAAAAAAGACAAAAACAACAACTCGCCAACTTAAGGGTAGAGTCATAAATAAGGCAATCCTCCCAGGATACAAAATCTGCCCGGGCCACCAAATGGGATAGGTACAGATCCTTTTATTCAAAATGACAAAACACAAACAAAAACCCGAATTGGTTAGCTCTAACTGGGGGGGGGGGGGGGGGGGGGGGGGGGGAGGGGGGGCGGGGGGCTACCCTCAATCTCCCGGAGGAAGTAACTAGCCCTAACCGTCAAATCCACACCAATCATTCACCCATCACCCTGTGGTGCTCAATTCATGTTCACATTGAACAAGCTTAGGAATGTCCAAAATGCACTACCCTCACCATCACAAAAAGCACAGCCTCTAAAAATAGGACTTAAACTGTGTACAGGCCATATATCACATAATCGACTCCACATGATTTATTGCCGGAACAGGATTACAGGCGACCTTTTCTCTCGACCTTGCACGCTCTTGCTAGGAGAAAATGCAACAATAAATAATCATCAGCATAATCACAAGGGAGCAACATCCAGGGTTATTGAAGAACCGTAGGATTATGATACAATCTGTTTGTTTGAAAGGGCCAAAGTCATAACTGGGTTATCAAATATTCCTCAGTGTCTCTTGGAAATTGCAGCGAATGAAGCATCTTCACTTCCACCATGTTGTCGGCTCAACGTCCAAGCAACCCACAACCTATATCCCCGCTAGTGGGATGACATGGCATGATAGGCCAACTCTAACACCTCAAGTCGAGGATCGAGAACAGGATAACATAAGTCCAATGGTCGACTAGCCCAACTATCCACTGGTTTCAAAAACTGGATACATTCTCCTCCATTGAACCTGATGCACCCAGCCTCCAGGTCAAGATTACAAAAGCATGGCAGCCAATTTTTAAAATCAATCGAGAGTTCGTCTCGCCCATATTGCCATGGACGAGGGTCAATGATACTCCTTGACCGGCACCTATCTCCCGAACCCGTTGGAGAGACAACACCGCATGCAGTGGGTTACTGCACGAATCTGAACAAGAAACATGCTGTATCGAATACAAAGATTGCCTCCTGTGCCTCCGCCTTTATCCCAAGCATACCTCGCAGTTTGTCAAGTTAAGCACCGAAGGTTTGCATGATAGAGTCGCGATCATCATCCAGAACAACATTCAGAATGGCCGCCACCATCCCGATACAGGCAGCACCGCAGAAGCGAATGTTCGCTTACCAGCAACAACCACACTGCAAGCTGGGCCTCAGCCCCAGCCAGCTCCGATCGCCTCAGCCAAACGAGTATTCTCGACGATGTAACTCGGCTCCTAATCGCAACACTCCAATCAGGATCATCCAGGGACATATATCCCCCCAAAAATTCAATTATGAAGTGTGCACTGGGATAAAATAAAGGATTAAAAACGAGAGCCAGAGCTCGCGGGAAGGCTGCAGCACCCCGCTCACAACACGAGACTACAGAGGTCGTTTTATTAATCGCAATGAATGTTGGAATTTAGGAAAAGCTTGAATGCTCTAGTTATCAAATAATTACGTAGCGGTTTCAGGGATAATTAATGTCCAGGAAACCAGAAATTTCTAGTATTTGGAAAACTGCATGGTGGCAGTGGTTGGCACTGCTGCGTTACAGTGCCTGGGGCCCGAGTTCAAATCCGGTCTTGAGCGACCGTATGCAGTTTGTACTATCTCCCTGTGTCTACGTGGGTTTCCTCCGGGTGCTCCGGTTCCCTCTCACAGTCCAAAGATGCACAGGTTAGGTGAATTGGCCATGCAAAACTGCCCTTTAATGTCCAACGGTGAGGTGGAGTTATGGGGTTACAGGGATAGGACGGGGGAGTGGGCCTCGCTTGGTTTTTTTTTTCAGCGTGCCGGCCTCCTTCTACACTATAGGGATTCTGGGATTCTATTCTTTTAAAGCTACCTCTCTTTGCAGATGAGAGCGCTCTTTAACATCCCATCCAAACGTTGGCACATCGGGCAGTCTAGCACGCCCCCCTGCCTGCTCTGCGACGGCAATCTCGAATTGTGTGTGCAAGTGTGACTTGACCTCAGCATCTTTTGATTCAGCGGGACGGCAAGGGGAGGGTTATATTAGACATCCATTATAACCTGCGGTGGGTATTCAGTTGGAATGGAAATGGAAATCGCTTATTATCACGAGTAGGCTTCAAATGAAGTTACTGTGAAAAGCCCCTAGTCGCCACATTCCGGCGCCTGTTCTGGGAGGCTGGTACGGGAGTTTCAGAGTTAAGTGGAACCAACCCTAAGCTTGCTGCACAAAGAAAATTCTGTGCGCTTTACGCCCAAACCAGAGGGACAAATTGTCTTTTGTCTTTATTACAAGGGGAACGGGATGGGGGCAATGTTGAAGCAATGGCAGCTGAGTGAGTCTCGCTGGGCGAATAATCCAGAGACCCAGGGCAATGCTCTGGCAACCATGCTTCGAACCCGTCAAGGCAGATGGTGAATTTTGGATTCCATACGAATCTAGTGATGACCATGAAATGATAGTCGTAAACCCATCCTTTAGGAAAGGAAACCTGTTGCCCTTACCTGGTCTACATGCGAGTCCAGATACACATCAATGTAGCTTACTCTTAAATGGGTAATTAATGTAGACCAGACAATGACGGCCACATCCCATGAACGTATAAAAAAAGTGGTGAACGGGTGGTATTGCTGAATTTGGATATGGGTTGATTTAAAGACAGGGAGGGGAAATAATCTGTCTTGGATCGTTAGAAAATCGAGGGCCTCTGCACGTCAATAACATTCTCGGCTGAAAGCAATTCACCTTCATTTAAATGAGCTCATATACTTATGAAAATCCAGTCCTTCCAACCAGGATTGACATATGTCACAAGTTAATACACTACTTAACGAAATCACGATGGGTAGCAATACATCAATCTTAGTTGTAATGTGAACGAGCGAGCAATTTAAAAACTCGGGCTAATGTTTTGGGGACATTGATAAATCAGAAAATGAAAGATATTCTCAGGAATGGTGCACATGAAACTTCATCGATTGTTGTAAAGGTCCATCTGGTTCATTAATCCATTTTAAGTAAATAAATCTGCCGTACCGGGTCTGGCCCCCGTGTGAGCCCAGACCTACAGCAGTGTAGTTTAACTATTAACTGTCCTCTGAAATGGACTAGCAAGCCAGTCCAAGGGCAATTAGGGATGGGCAGCAGATGCTATTGTTGCTAGTGACACCAACATACCATGAAAGACTAATAAAAAAGATTAATTTAAATTCGATTCACATTTTTTAAAATATGAACTTGAGGTGCAGTGTCAGTTATGGGGACCTTAAAACTATAATTAATTGTGGTAAACACTCATCAGTTTCACTAATGTTCTTTAGGGAAGTAAATAAGATCATAAGACAAAGGAGCAGGAGTCGGTCATTCGGCTCATCGAGTCTGCTCTGCCAATCTGCAAGATTAGCACTAATCCGATATGATCATCCTCAATTCCACTTTCCCGCCAAATCATCATAACTCTTAACTCCCTTAACTATTAAAAATCTGTTTATCTCAGCCTTGAACGTACCAATGACACAGCCTCTACAACTCTCTGACGTAAAGAGATCCAGATCTATTGCCCTCTCAGAGAAGAAATTAATCCTCATCACTGTCTTAAATGGGCGATTCCGTACTCTTGAGGTTATGCCCTCTGGTCATAGACTCTCCTCCAAGATGAAACATCCTCTTAGAATATATCCTGTCAAGCCTCCTGAGAATCATATATGTCTCAATAATTTCGCCTCCCATTGTTCGAAACTCAGATGTGTGCATTACCAATCTACTCAACCTCTCCTCAGATAAAAATGTCGCCATACCTGGAATCAACCTGCTGAATATTCTCTGGGCCGCCTGCATATCTCCCAAACTTGCCTGATCTGTCGTACACGTGACTCCAGATCCACCGTGATTTATCTTGAACTCTGAAGTGGTTCAGCAAAGAAGCAACAAATGTTGCCCTTCCCAGCGATGGTTACATCTCATCAAATATGTTGTTTTAAAAAACGTTTGACCTTCAATTTCTACATACTATTTCCATTCCTAGTTCATCAACAATGTGACGATACACGGGGTGAGCACGCGGTCGATTCCAGCCCCACTCGTCCTGGAGACACAGCACAAGTGAATTAAATAATTATTTATTCTTTTTTTAAAAACAAGTCTTTGACGCTTGGCTGCCCAATAATTACAGTCACCAGGTTTGCAAACGTAATTGCAGTTACTGTTTATTTACAACAAGAACTATAATGAAATGCGCAGCAAATAAAGTTGGTTCACTATTAACTAATACCAAATTGCTACTTTAATCGCCCCGCCTTCCACACACACACACACACAAGAAAGCCAAACACAGAGAGGTGGATAAAGTCTAAATGTCGTACGTGATTGGAAGAAAGAATCTTTGTTTCAAATGATTGTTCGTAGCATACATTATTTTCAATAAACTTGAAGATTAACATTGTTGTTTTGTGCCTGTTCTGGTCTTCTCGATAGTTTAAAAATACCAAACGTACAACTTTCCTGGAGGCAGAGGCAGAGTCTTTCTCATCAAACTTTTATTTCAATTCGTTGTTTGTCTCCAGGCCTGTGTAGTTCCATGAATACAGCGTCCTCAAACTACTGCAGGGAGAGAGAGAGAGAACCCTCACAGTAGGCTTGCTGCAGACTATTAGTTGGATATTTCTGGAGAGAATTCTCTGGGTCTGTTGGCTGTGCTGCCGGAATCGAAACTGAATCCTTCTTGGTTCTCTGAACTATCACCCAGGGAGAGAATCCAATCACCACCCGTTACCGGGCAAAGTACAGCCTTTGGGGCCAATTTATTGCCCCCAGCCAATCAATCAAACCGAGACCCAATTAATCTCTCTCACAGATGCCTGGCAGTTTGCAACCACCAGGTTAAACCAGCCCTAGCTTCTTGACTTGTCACCTTGAATTAAACAAGCAGGCTGCTTGCCTTAAGGCACATGTCCATTAATCAGCCATGTATCGAAATGTAACGTCAAAAATTAAAGAAAGGAGAAATAAGGGAATAAGCAGAAAGGGCCTCCCCCCACCAAACAGCCCCCCCCCCCCCAAAAAAAAAAGAATTAAACTTCAGGGCATAGACGTTTAATTATGAGGCATGCAAGACAGAAATAACAAAAATATACACGTTCCCTTCCCAATCTAAATTGGTAACTAGTTAGCACGTAAACGTGCGACAAGCCATCTGAAATCACATTATCCTTTCCGGGGATATGAACAATTTTAACATTGAACTGTTGTAATAATAGAGTCCAGCGGAATTACCTTGCGTTCCTGGTTTTAACGTTCTTTATACACGTAAATAGGTTATTGTTTGTGTGAACTGTTATCCAGTCTCCTCCGAGCCTTAAATTCTCCAAGAAAAATGCCCCAACTTCTCGAGTCTGTTCTCATAGCTACAACAAAATAGCTGCTTTTCCAACAATTATTGAAACGTGAAGGGATGAAGCTTTATAGTTGCAAAATTTATTTGATATGCTAGGGAGGCTTGTTTTCCGCAGAAAGCGAATCGGTAGGTGGGGGATATCGCCACCTGTCAGCCAACCGGCAAGTTCACACCCATAATACGAGGACGGGAAGGGTGGCGGCGGGCTGTACACTAAAATCGGTATCATGCCTGGTATATGAAAATAAGCATCTAAAGGTCAATTAGATTTGTTGTCGAGCCACATCTGCTAGGATCTACGGAGTCTTCAAGCGAGTCAACCCTCGGATTATATGTGTGTTAAACCAGACAGACAGATGCTGTTTTTGGAAGACTTTCGCAAGTGATGTTAGACATGGGATGGGTGCGGGCGGGATGGAAACTAGGGCAGTAAAAGATGTCTGCATTCAAACACGTCTTGACTCAAAATAATTTGCAGTTCTACTTGCACATAAGTAACCATGAATATCGTTCGCCTCACGACTCCATTTGCAAGATTTATATTCTTTGCAAGACTTTATGCTTTGCAAGTTTTTTATTCTCTACAGCAATAGGTCAAGTAATAACATTCCCCGCCATTATTGTCGACCGACGCAAATTTGCGAATATTTCTTAGATGAAAGATTGCATTGAAGGAATTAAGCTTCGCCAACATCACACTCTAAACAAAGCACAGACATATTCAATCACCTTCTCGCCCGCAATAGCAAAATGCCTGAAGAATATCTATTCCTCAATATTTTCAGGAAACAAATGATAATTAGATGATTGATTCACAGGAAAAAAATGATTAGGGTGGCAGGTGCAAAATTGGGAAGACGATACACATGAAACAAATGATCATAATTCGTAGCATAGTCGCAAGGCGTAAATCAAAATAAAGGGTAAAATAATAGAAAGAGCCGCGCACTTATGAACATTTGAGTACACAAAATAATAACAACGTGTTGCTAACTGCGGTACTCCTCAATTTATAGGATCAAAATGAAAGGGTTACAGAACTCTGCATTTTCTATTCAAGTCATCCTTGCACACTGCGGATCTATGCCTGAGACATCATTGGTGTACCGGAGTGCAAATCATCCCGCGAACTACCGGTTCTTCATTCTTGTTTGGAATTCTCATCGGTGCCCCTTCCTTCAATTCTTTTTTCAACGGTCGCGTAAACAATAGTGTTTTCGTCCTGTTGATCCGCCGGTGAGGTTGGACCCACGATTTGCTCATTCACGTGATACCCTCGAGAATGTTTTAGGGGTTTGGCAATGCGCATCTCAGCATCAACAGTGTTCGATGTATCTCCCTCAAAAGAAACAAATTTGAAAATGAACAAAGGACATGAAATAGTTGACGCTGCACGTGTTCAGTATAAGGGTGCGATTGCTGGATTCCTGTCTTAACATAACGCAGCAGTTGTTTTTGCATCCACTGTTCGGATCCACTGCAGTACAATATGGAATTCAGAAACTACTCAAAACTTCAGCCACTGCCGTAATATAGAAGGGAATGTAGTTCAAATTTTCTATTTACATCTAACATGGTTAGTTTATTTTGTTCGGAAGGGTATATAAGTTGCGCAGATAGATGTAAAGGGGTATGATATAGTTGGGATTATCGAGACATAGCTCTAAGGTGACCAAGGATGGGAACTAAACGTTGACGCTATTCCGTTTTTGGCAAGGACATACAGAAAAGAAAAGATGCTGATTGCGTTGTTGATTAAAGAAGATATTGATAAAATATTGTGGGAAGGTATTAGTACAGGTGACATGGAATTTGGCTGGGTCGAGTTAATAAACATTAAGGGGCAAAAACCATTCGTTGCGGTGGTATACAGAGCTCCAAATTGCAGTGGTAATGTTGGGAATAGCATCAGACAGGAAATCAGAGATGCATGTAATAAAGGAACATCTCTAATTATGGGTGATTTTAACCACATATAGATTGGACGAGTCAAATTAGTCACAGAACAATACAGGAGGAATTTCAGGCATGTATACGGGGTGGTTTTCTGGACCAGGATGTTGCCGAACCAACAAGGGAACAGGCCATCTTGGACTGGGTATTATGCAATGATAAATGATTAGTTGGCAATTTAGTTGTGAAAGAACCCTTGCGAATGAGTGACCAGAATATGGTCGAATTCTTTATCAACGTGAATAGTGAGGTAGTTGATTCCATATACCAGGGCCCTGAAACTCAATGAAGGTAGCAATAGCGGTATGAGGCATGAGTTGGCTATGGCAGACTGGGAAACATTATTGAAAGGAAGGACAGCGGACAACTAATGGCGGACATTCAAGGAATGACTAGGTGAACTCCAAAAGTTGTTTATTCCTATTTGGCGCAAACGTAGAAGTTACAATCCAATTTCCTTTTGAAATCCTTTATCCATTCTGCTTCCACACTATTCCACCTCTCTTGCCTGCACTAGTTCCAGGTCACAGACACTCCCTGCATCAGGAAGTCCTGCCTCATACTACCTTGTTTTTCTCTTGCCGCAAACCTGAAACCTGTCTCTGCAAATCACAATACCATCTATTGGCAGGCAAAGGCTTTCTTTGTCGCTCTTATCTAAACCTGACAAATCTGCACCAGCACGATTGCTCCTAGGAGAGCACCCCCAAATTCTACGACATAAGTTTGTAGTTAAAATCTTTCATCCCCGGAACCATTCTGGTAAATCTCCTCTGAGCATTTCCAATGATCCCGTCTGTCTTCCTGAAGTATGGTGATCATAATTTGGCGCAATACTCTAGCTGTAGCATAAGCAAAGCGTTATACAGCTTGATTTTCCTGTTTTCGCACTCAATGCAGCTATACAGAAACCCCAAATCCCATTACCGTATTATCTTACTCTCTGAACTTCAAATGTTCATATACGCAAACCTGCAAGTCACTGTGGCTTCTCTATTTCGTATTACCATAGTTAATGTGTGTGCATTAGTTTTTAATTTCACCCCTGCACTTTCAACACTCCTGTCGGCCTTCTGCAGCACTGGGCTATTGATATCTGGTATTGTCTTTATCTGTTGTTTCTTTGTCCCACTCTGTATGCTGTACGGCACACCAGTTTAAGATAACTGCCTGGCTTTAATATTGCACGTCTCTATTTCCAATGCTCAATTTTGCGTATGCTGTAACCAGTACCTTTTTAATATTTGGTACTACAGTCAAACACCTTAAAGCTCTGCTCTTCATGGAAACGTACGGAAATAGGAGCAGGGTTAGGCCATTAAAAGCCCCTTGAGCCTGATGGGCCATTCAATTAGATCAAGGCTGTTATATTTCAGAGCCATTTCCCTGCACTATCCCAACATCCCTTAATGTCTTTTATGTGCAGAATCTAACGACCTATTCTTTGACATACGGAATGAGTCTCCGCAGCCTTCTGGAGTAGAGAGCTCACAGATTTAGCACTCTCTGCGTGAATCGATTCCTCATCATTCGAGTGCTAAATGGCTATCTCTGACTGTATTATCTTTGTGTACCATTTAGCTGTAGGCCTCCACTCCAGTTTGTAACCAAACGGCATAGGCATCACTGAAATTAATTCCATCCACTGTCCTAGCGTCCTCTTGAAGTCTAAGAAGAATGTTCTTTGTGCCCATGGCACCCATTGTTCCATAATTGGAAAATATAACATAAGAACATAAGAATTAGGAACAGGAGTAGGCCATCTGGCCCTTCGAGCCTGCTCCGCCATTTAATGAGATCACGGCTGATCTTTATGGACTCAGCTCCACTCTCCGGCCCGTACACCATATCCCCGAATCCCTTTATTCTTTAGAAAGGCATCTATCTTTTTCTTAAAAACGTTTAAAGAAGGAGCCTCAACTGCTTCACTGGGCAAGGAATTCCAGAGATTCACAACCCTTTGGGTGAAGAAGTTCCTCCTACACTCCGTCCTAAATCTACCTCCCCTTATTTTGAGGCTATGCCCCCTTGTTCTGCTTTCCCCGACCAGTGGAAACAACCTGCCCGCATCTATCCTATCTATTCCCTTCATAATTTTATATGTCTCAATAAGATCCCCCCGCATCCTTCTAAACTCCAATGAGTACAGTCCCAGTCTATTCAACCTCTCGTCATAATCTAATCCCCTCAACTCTGGAATCAACCTAGTGAATCTCCTCTGCACTCCCTCCAGTGCCAATATGTCCTTTCTCAGGTAAGGAGACCAAAACTGAACACAATACTCCAGATGCGGCCTCACCAACACCTTATACAATTGCAGCATAACCTCACTAGTCTTGAACTCCATCCCTCTAGCAATGAAAGACAAAACTCGATTAGCCTTCTTAATCACCTGTTGAACCTGCACACCAACGTTTTGCGACTCGTGCACCAGCACACCCAGGTCCCCCTGCACAGCAGCATGTTTTAACATCTTACCGTTTAAATAATAATCCATTCTGCTGTTATTCCTCCCAAAATGGATAGCCTCACACTTGGCAACATTGAATTCCATCTGCCAGACCCTAGCCCATTCACCTAACCTATCCAGATCCTTTTGCAGACTTCCGGTATCCTCTGCACTTTTTGCTTTACCGCTCATCTTAGTGTCGTCTGCAAACTTGGACACATTGCACTTGGTCCCCAACTCCAAATCGTCTATGTAGATTGTGAACAACTGCGGGCCCAACACGGATCCTTGAGGGACCCCACTAGTTACAGGTTGCCAACCAGAGAAACACCCAATTATCCCCACTCTCTGCTTTCTGTTAGTTAACCAATCCTCTACCCATGCTACCACTTTACCCTCAATGCCATGCATCTTTAGTTTATGCAGCAACCTTTTGTGTGGCACCTTGTCAAAAGCTTTCTGGAAATCCAGATATACCACATCCATTGGCTCCCCGTTATCTACTGCACTGGTAACGGCCTCAAAAAACTCTACCAAATTAGTCAGACACGACCTACCCTTTGTGAACCCATGCTGCGTCTGCCCAATGGGACAATTTCCAACCAGGTGCCCTGCTATTTCCTCCTTAATGATAGATTCCAGCATTTTCCCTACAGCCGAAGTTAAGCTTACCGGCCTATAATTACCCGCTTTCTGCCGACCTCCTTTTTTAAACAGTGGTGACACGTTTGCTACTTTCCAATCCTTTGGGACCACCCCAGAGTCTAGTGAATTTTGATAAATTATCACTAGTGCGTTTACAATTTCCCTAGCCATCTCTTTTAACACTCTGGGATGCATCCCATCAGGGCCAGGAGACTTGTCTACCTTTAGCCCCATTAGCTTGCCCAATACTGCCTCCTTAGTGATTACAATCATCTCAAGGTCCTCACCTATCATATCCTTATTTCCATCAGTCACTGGCATGTTATTTGTGTCCTCCACTGTGAAGACTGACCCAAAAAACCTGTTCAGCTCCTCAGCCATTTCCCCGTCTCCTATTATTAAATCTCCCTTCTCATCTTCCAAAGGACCAATATTTACCTTAGCCACTCTTTTTTGTCTTATATATTTGTAGAAGCTTTTACTATCTGCTTTTATGTTCTGATCCAGTTTACTTTCATAGTCTACCTTACTCTTCTTTATGTTTTTTTTAGTAGCTTTCTGTTGTCCCCTAAAGACTTCCCAGTCCTCTAGTCTCCCACAAATTTTTGCCACTTTGTATGTTTTTTCCTTCAATTTGATACTCTCCCTCACCTCCTTAGATATCCACGGTCGATTTTTCCCCTTTCTACCGTCTTTCTTTTTTGTTGGTATGAACCTTTTCTGAACACTGTGAAAGATCGCTCGGAAGGTTCTCCACTGTTCCTCAACTGCTTCACCATGATGTCTTTGCTCCCAGTCTACCTTAGCTAGTTCTTCTCTCATCCCATTGTAATCGCCTTTGTTTAAGCACAAAACACTAGTGTTTGATTTTACCTTGTCATTCTCCAACTGTATTTTAAATTCCACCATATTGTGGTCGCTCCTTCCAAGAGGATCCCGAACTATGAGATCATTAATCAATCCTGCCTCATTACAGAGGACCAGATCTATGACAGCTTGTTCCCTTGTAGGTTCCGTTACATATTGTTCCAGGAAATTATCCCGGGCACATTCTATAAACTCCTCCTCAAGGCTGCATTTACCAACCTGGTTAAACCAATCGATATGCAGATTAAAATCTCCCATGATAACCGCTGTACCATTTCTACATTCATCCGTTATTTCTTTTCTTATTGCCTGCTCTACCATCCTGTTACTATTTGGTGGCCTATAGACTACTCCTATCAGTGACCTTTTCGCCTTACTATTCCTGATTTCCACCCAAATTGATTCAACCTTGTCCTCCATAGCACCAATATCATCCCTTACTATTGCCCGGATGCCATCCTTAAACAACAAAGCTACACCACCGCCCTTACCGTCCATTCTATCCTTTCATATAGTCTGATACCCTTGGATATTTAACTCCCAGTCATGACCAGCTTTTAACCATGTTTCAGTAATGGCCACTAAATCATAGTCATTCACGATGATTTGCGCCATCAACTCATTTACCTTATTTCGTATACTACGAGCATTCAGGTAAAGTACACTTATGCTGTTTTTTATATCTTTGTTATGAATCCTAACACCTTGATCAGTAACATTTCGCAATTTATTTTTCCTCTTACCCTTTCTCCTAATTTTCCTTGTCTTTGAACCCATATCTCTACATAATAACCTGTCACGTAACCTGCTGCCTTGATCTCCATTACCCATTATACTGTCCATAGCTTTACACTTCCCTTCCCCCCAACTTGCTAGTTTAAAGTCCTTGTGACGAATTTATCGCTAATGTATTTCCAAAAAAAGACCAAGTAGCGATCGGAAGAACATTTCATTATTGTGTGAATGCATTTGTTTATTTTGTCGAATAAAATATTCACATGGAAGAGAAAATACATTGGTCATTATGAAGAGAATGCCTCAGCTTTTAGGAGTACCATTGTCTTAAAGCTAAGTAGATTTATAATTCAGATTTATAATACCAGCGGAGCTGATAATCTGCGGTTTACCCAATATCTTTTATGTGTTGAGATTTCACCCCTGACTTTCATCAAGAACCACAGTTTGTTAAAACAATAAATACGACTAAATTCTAACGCGGTGTATCATTCTTACCTGTACTTCATTTCCAGCTCTTGATGTTCTACCTGGAGAATGTTTGAGATAAAGATGTCATATGTATAGAGTGAAGAAAGTAAATGGATTGAAGAAATCAGTTCCTCAGCTGCATCGAATTATCGTCGAATAAAGATACAAAGCCAAAATGTAAGCTATCTGGTCGGATCTGAATCGATAATGTTTGTACCATCAAGTGAGCTGAAGAAAACCTGGCCATTTTACTGGTCCAGTAATCCACATTGCTCTCTCATGAGTCCACGTGCCAACTAGGGCAGCTGGTAGCATAGAAATTCAATTACTAAAGAAGCCAGGAAATGGAACTCTGTCTCATTAATGGCAGCCATGAACCCTTGATTTCGCCCAAAACACGTCCAGTTCAATAATATCTCTGAGGGACCGGTCTTAAATGATGTGGTCTTCACATGGCCCCAGGTCCACAACAATGTCATTGAGTATGAACTGCCACCGAAAGTGGCCTGCTACCCTGTTCAGTTGGACTAAACCGCTGCGGAAAAGGCGATGGACGGCGTTGGTGAGTTACCACCTTCCCAAAGGCAATCACGGTGGGCAGCAAATGCTGCCCTTAAAGCGATAGCATCCCATAAAGGTATATATGAAACAGGAAAGAAACACATCCCGATACTAGATATGGACCAATCAGTTACCATATACTTCTTCGCTCTGAAGGTATTATAGCGCTTCATTCTGTATGACATTCCACAAACCCTCAGCTTTATGTATGCGTAACTGGAGCAGCAATGCTCCATAAGCTTATGTCCAACCATACAGCACTTTGTAAATTAATTAGTTGCTTTTAATTTTGGATGTTGCGTGTAAGGCATGACACGTGACAATCAACAAAAGTCCAATCCAATCCAACTCATTCGTCAAGGAATTAGACAAACATTTTGTCTTTGTGACACGAGGCAGTCAATGTCAAACTCATGCGTTTCCATCCCAGGATGCTTTTCACCCTAAGTACCTCCGTTCACTTTTCGCCACCATAATATATATAACAGTTACCTTGACATTTGTTGCTGCCCAAAGCGATAAGAATTGTGACTTGGAGCAGCAGTAATATAGTGACCATCAACACTGGAGGCAAAATGCTCAAGTTGCGCTTTGCAATGGACACTTCCGTCTTGTTGTCTTTTACACCTGGGGAATAGAAAACGATGAGTAATAATGGCATCCTAGTCGTTTTGCTTTAACTGAACTGAACACCAAATCCGTGGGTCATTGTAAAGTTATTGGAAAATAAAATATTTTTAAGCATTTAGTTTCCTTTCAGTTACATTATGTGGTCGTACATTACTCTTGTGTGTTCTGCCAAGGTACATAAGCGCGTGCAAATAAATCTACCTGAGAGTGCGTGCAACCATCTGAGTGTGGGTTTATGCACAATCGTGAGGGAAATTTAGGATCTGCCCTGTTATACAATCACGAAGTAAGCCCTAATTCGTTGATCCTGGAATAATCGAAGATGCAATCTGGCGAAGACGATGTGAATAGAACAACGCCCAGGCGTTGATATTCCGATATCTACGGATGAATAGATGCGTTTGCACGAATATTTGCGTATCAACACCAAGTCAAGGTTATACCTTTAGGCGCACTAGTTTTGAAATGAAACAGGGTAGCCATATATAATTTGACCAGCCTGAGCAAAAAAAACTTTCTGTCATTTTGACAAGACGCCAATGAAGGAAACATAAATACATAGTATACAGGAGCAGGAGTAGGCTGTACGGCCATGCGAGCGACCATTAAACATGGTTTTGATTGGTCCTCTGACTCTATATCATACTCCAGCAGTCTCCCTATACCCCTTGACACCCTTATAGACTATAAATCTCACAATTTCCTTCTTAAATATATTCAGTGTATTGGCCTCCGCAGTCTTCTGTGGTAGAGAATTCCATAGGGACTCCACCCGCTGATCGAAGGTGTGTTACCTCCTCACAGTCCTACACGGCCTCTCCCGTATCCCGAGACTGTGTCCCTTTGGTCTTGACCCACCGACAGAAGAATCAGCATCACTGCATCCAACCTGACTAACCCTCTCAGAATGTTACATGTTTCAATTAGATTCGTTCTCATTCTTCTATATTGCAGTGAAAACAAGCTCCATTAATCAAATCTCTCCTCATACGATAATCTTGCTGTTCCAGGAATCAGTCTGCTGAACTTTCATAGCACTCCCTCTATTACAAGTATACTCTTTCTTCGATAAGGAGACGAAAACAGCACGTAACATTTCAGATGTGGTCTCACGAAGACCCTCTGAAGCTGTAAAAGTACATCCTTGCTCCAGTGGTCATCTCCTCTTCCAATGAAAGCAACAAACATTTGCCTTCCTAACTGCTTGCTGTATTCACATGCTTGTTTTCGGGGTGCAAGAAAACTGTCAAAAAATTCCGATTTATCACCACTTAAATATTACTCTGCCATTCTGCTTCTCCATCTGAAGTCGATAACGTGACATGTATCCACGTAATACTGCATGAGCCGTGTATTTGATCATTCACTCAGCTTGTCTAAATCACCTTAAAACTTCTTAATACCCTTCTCAGCATTAACCTTACCACCACATTACATAAGAACATAAGAACTGGAAGCAGGAGTAGGCCATCTGGCCCCTCGAGCCTGCTCCACCATTCAATGAGATCATGGCTGATCTGTTGTGGACTCAGCTCCACTTTCCGGCCCGAACACCATAACCCTGAATCCCGTTGCGTGCCATCAACTAACTTGGAGCTATTACTTTTGGTTCATCATTCAGATCATTGATGGGGAATATCTGGGGCCAAACATTGGCCCCTGCGGCACCATATAATCAGTACTCGCCATTTCAAAAAAGACCCATTTATTCATACTCTGTTCCTGCCTTCTAACCAGATCTCAACCTGTGCCGTTATGATATCCTTAATCCCATGCACTTTAATTTTGAACTTTAAATTATTTTGTGGGACTTTCTGAAAAGCTTTCTGAAAATCCCAATAATCCACATCCACTGGTTCATCTTTATCTCTCCTACCAGTTACAACGTCCAGTGCGTTTGTCAAGCATTATGAATCCATGTTGACTTTGTCTAATCACAATGATATTTCATAAGTGTGCTGGTATTACATTCCTTATTTATTTTTATTATTTAATGGGATATTGGCCTGGCTTGCTGGACCAGCATTTATTGCCCATCTCTGAGGACAGTTAAGGGTCAACCGAATTGCCTTGGTCTGGAGTCGCATGAAGGCCATACTAGGTCAGGGCTGCACATTTCCTTCCCTAAAGGCTATTAGTGAACCCGATGGGTTTTAAGACAATCGACAATGGTTAGAATTTCGTGATCATCATCAAACGTTTACTTCCAAATGTATATTTAACTACAATTTCACCATATGCCCTCGTGGGATTCGAATCTGGGTCCCAAGAGCATTTCCCTGGGCCCTTGGATGACTAGTCCAGCGAAATGACCATACGCAACTGCGTCCCCGAGGCGATGCCAGCATTTTCACTGCTCCTGATATTCGGATAACTAGTCTGTAATTCCCTGTTTTCTAACCCACTCACTTGGGAAATAGCAGGGTTACATGTTGACACTCGAATCTGCGGGCCTGTTCAAGAATGTACATAATTTTGAAAGATGACAAACAACGCATCCACTATTTTCATGGCCAGCATATTCAGAACCCTGGGATGTTGATTGCAAAACCATACGGATTTATCGGCTTTCAGTCTCATTAATTTCTCCAAAAGTGTTTTCTGGTAATAATAATTTCCTTCAATTCCTCCTTCTCAGTAGTCCTTTGATTCGTTACCATTTCTGGGAAGTTATTTGTGTTTCCCCCGTGAAGACAGAAATGCAGTCGTTGTCTGATTGCTCTGACATTACTTTGCTCTCTATCATAAATCTTTCAGTTTCGGATTGTACCAGAAGACCATAACATGTGGAAGCAGAATTTGGCCATTCCGCCCATCCATCCTCCTCTGCCATTTGATCATGGCTGATATGTTTCTCATCTCCATTCACCTGCCCTCTCCCCGTGACCCCTGAAGCCCTTATTAAACAAGAATCTTTCTACCTGTAACGCAAAGGCAATCAGTGACCTAGCCGCCACCACCTTCTGCGACAATGAGTTTCACAGATTCACCGCCCTCCTGCTGAAGGGATTCCTCCTCGTCTCAGTATTAAAGGATCATTCATTCAGTCTGAGGCTCTGCCCTCGGGTTCTAGTTTCCCCTACTTGTGGAAACGTCTTATCCACGTCCAAACTATCTTGGCCTCCCTGTATTGTAGAAATTGCAATGGGATTCTCTCGTCCTCCTTAATTCCGAAACAACGCACTGTCCTCAACGGCTCATCATATGACAAATCCTTCATTGCTGTGATTATTCTTGCAAACCTCCTGCGGACTCCCTCCAAGGTCAACAAATCCTTCCTTAGATATGCGGCCCAAAACTGCTCACAATATTCCAAATGGGGTCTGACCAAAGCCTTACACAGCCTCAGAAGCAGATTCCTGCTCTTGTATTCTAGCCCTGTCGAAGTGAATACTAAAGTATTTGCCTTCTCAACTACCAACTGAACCGACATGTAAACCTTACGACAATCCTGAAAAGGGTGGTGCAGTGGTTAGCACTTTTGACTCACAACGCCACTGACCCAAGTTTGATCCTTGGGTCACTGTCCGTTTCTCCACGTACATGTGTGGGTCTCACCCGCACAACCAAAAGATGTGAAGCGTAGGAGGATTGGCCACGCTAATTGTCCCTTAATTGGAATAAATAATTGGGTGCTCTAAATTTATTTTAAAAAGAGAATCCTGAGGTAACACCCTGATTTCCGTTTGTGCTTTCAATTTGCCAAGCCTTTCCTCGTTTAGAAAATAGTCTCTGTCTGTGTTCTTTCTACCAAAGTGCATAACCTCACAAGTTTTTAAATTGTATTCTATCTGCCACTTATTGCCCATTCTCCTAGCCTGTCCAAGTCCTTCTACAGCCTCTCCGCTTCCTCAACACTACCTGTCCCTCTGCATATCTTTCTGCCAAATGCATACTGAACATTCAGTTCCTTCTTCCAGCCGTCAATGTAGATATTCAATTGTTGTGCTTCCAATACTGACCATGAGGACCACGTATTGTCGCTGGCTGCCATCCTGAAAATAGCCACTTTATCTGTACTCTCTGCCAGTCAGGCAATTCTCCATCCATTAGGTCGTATCTTATTTACCAGCCTCCTGTGTGGCACTTTGTCAAAGGCCTTCTGGAGATCCAAATAGATCACGTTCATCGACTGTCCTTTCTCTAACTTCCTTCTTACCACCTTACTGAATTCCAACAAACTTGTCAGACATGAGCTCCACGATTTTTGCTGATTCCGCCCTATTTTACCATGCACTTCCATTTACTCCACAACATTAATAATGAGCACTAAAATCTTACAAATGATCGAAGTCAGGCTAACCGGCATATTATTTCCCATCTTCCGCCTCCCTCCTTCTTGAAACAAGGGGTCTTACATTAGCCATTTTCTAGTCCTCTAAGACCCTCCGTGATTTCTGATAGATCACCACCATTGCCTCCACAATCGCCTCAGCTATCTTCTTCAGAGTCCTGGGGTGTCGTCCAACCGGTCCAGGTGATTTCTTCACCTTCAGACCTTTCTGCGTTCCCAGTAGCTTCTCCTCAATGGTGGCCAATGCATTCACCTCTTGAAGTTCAGGTATGCCAATGGTGCCTTCAACCGTGAAGAGTTATGCAAAGTATCTATTCAGTTACATACATATTACATAGAACATACAGTGCAGAAGGAGGCCATTCGGCCCATCGAGTCTCCACCCTCCCACTTAAGCCCTCACTTCCACCCGATCCCCGTAACCGAATAACCCCTCCTAACCTTTTTGGTCACTAAGGGCAATTTATCAAGGCCAATCCACCTAATCTGCACGTCTTTGGACTGTGGGAGTAAACCGGAACACCCGGAGGAAACTCACTCAGACATGGACAGAACGTGCAGACTCCACACAGACAGTGACCCAGCGGGGAATCGAACCTGGGACCCTGGCGCTGTGAAGCCACAGTTCTGTCCACATGCTACGGTGCTGCCCAAAGGAAGGTAACTCTGTAATTTCTTTGTTCCTCATTTATTCTCCAGCCTCATTTTCCAGTGGTCCAATGTCCATTCTTCGCTCTCTGTAAACGTGTAATAAGCGAAAAAAACTCTTGCTATCTTCTTTTTTATTGCTAGTCACCGAAACTCATATTTCATCTTCTTCCCCTTATTGCTTTCTCACTTGTCCACTGCTTTATTTTAAAGCTCCCAAATCCTCCAGTTTCCCACTACTGCTCGCCACATTATATGCCTTGCCTTTTATGCTGCCTCTTACTTTCTTGTCAGCCATGGTTTCTTCATCCTCCCGTAGCATGTTTCCTCCACGTTGGGATGAATTTCTGTTGTGCCTCCAAAATAACCCGCCAAAGGTCCTTCTTTGCTCTCCCTACAGATGCTGCCAGACTTGCTGAGATTTTCCAGCATTTTCTCTTTTGTTTCAGGTCCCAGCATCCGCAGTGATTTGCTTTTGTCCTATCATTGCTGTTCCATGGTCTTCCCAACTGGACTCCCTTTCCAATCAACTATGGCCAGTTCCTCCCTGATATCATTGTGGTTATCTTTACTCAAGGGGAATTCCGTTACATCTGATTCTAACTTCTTCTAAAACTGCAGGGTGACATCTATCATATTGTCGTCACTGCCCCCAAATGTTCCATCACCTTACGTTCCCTCATCAGGTCTGCCCATCCCACATCACCAAATCCAGAATTGACTGTTCCCTAGTGGGCTCTACTGCAACTGCTCAAAATAACCATCACATTGAAATTCCACAAAATCCTTTTTTGGGATCCGTAACCAACCTGATGTCTACCTGCATATAGAAGTCCGCTCGGATTCTTATAATAGTACCTTCCTTATATGCCCTTCCTGTCTCCTGAGTATGTGCTGCCCCACAACCTGACTACTGCTCGGGGGCCTGTACCCATCAGTCTTTTTTCCTTTGTGATTCCTCAACTCTACCCAGACAGTTGTTACTTCCTCCGACTCTATATCCCCTCTTACTATTCATTTAATTCCATTTCTCACTAACAAGGCAACCCTGCCGCCTCTACCCATCTGCTTGTCCTTTCGATAGGATACATATTTAGATCACAGCCCTGATTCCCTTGCTGAAACATCTCTGTGATGTCCACACCACCATACTCATCAAAGTCAATATGCGCTACAAACACATTTACTTTGTTTCCTATACTTCGTGTATTTAGGTACAACATCTTCAGTTCTGCGTTCACCACCCCTGCTCTCACATATGTCCATATCTGCTTTGCTTGAAGCTACACTCCTGGCGTTTTCCATACTGTCTGCTCTATTATTTGTCTGGAAACTTTACTAACTTCTCCTCACCCCTCAACCGCCTTTAACTACTTTAAAGTCCTAGTCATTAACCTGCACTCCCATATTCTCCTTTAGCTTTGATTTTCTAATTTTCCACACAACTTCCCAACTAGTCCTATCAACAGTCCTGGTTCTGTGATGCGCTGGGGCTCTGGACCCAGCATGATTCAGGTGAGGACCGTCCCATCGGAACGGCTGTCTGAGTCCTCAGCACTTGTGCTGATGTCCCATAAAATCGAGCCCATTCCTCCCACACCAACCTGTGAGCCATGCATTTCCCTCTTTAATCTTATTGACCTTTTTTGCCAGTCGGACCGTGGCTTAGGTAGTAATTCAGAGACTTTTACCTTTTCAGTCAGATTTTCAATTGGGCACGGGACAAATAGGCGCTACTGTGGCCGTCAACTTGACTCCAGGATAGTGCATTGCCTTCCTGGTGCCAAGGTCTGCAAAGTCGCTGAACGGCTGCAGTGCATCCCGAAAGGATAGCAAAGGCAAGGCAGAGGCAATGGTACATTTTGGTACCAATGACATGGATAGAAAGACCTTTGAGGTCTTGCAGCAAGAATTCAGGGATATGGGAGGTAGAATAAAATACAGGGCGTCTCAGGTTATAATCACTGGATTACTCCCAGTGACACGTGCTAGCGAGTACAGGAATCGGAGAATACCACAGATGAATGATTCGTTTGAGTGTTGGTGCAGGAGGGAGGGTTTTAGATTCCTTGATCATTAGGACCGTTTCTGGGGAAGCTGAGACTTGTACAAATGGGACGAGCTTCATCTGAACCAAAGTGAGACAAACATACTTACCGGCGGATTTGCTAGTGCTGTTGGGGGAAGTTGAACGCAATTCGGCAGGGATTGGGGGGGGGGGGGGGGGGGCGGCGGATACAGACGGTTAGCAGACTAGGAGCACAGAATAATACAGCTAAACAATCAAGTCAGAGAAAATACAGCAGTATTTTGCTTCAAGGGAATAAGGCTGGGTGCTCTACGTTAATGCCAGGGGTATTACTGGTAAAACGAATGAGTTACGTGCGAGGATTGACAGGTGACAAAAAGTCATCCAGGCTCGAAACGTTAGCTCACGTTTCTCCACAGATGCTGACACACCTGCTAATATTGTCCAGCATTTTCTATTTTTGTCGTGAGTGATTGAAACGTCGAATTGTGACATCGTAGCCATTAAAGAGATGTGGTTGAGGAAGGTGCAGGATTGGTAGCTCAACATCCCGGATATAGTTTCGTAGGGCGAGAGAGAAGAGGTGGTAAGAGAGGAGGAAGTATTGCATTGTTAGTTATTAAGTCAGTTATTGCAGTAAGGAGAGATTGAAACTTGGCGATCAACTGAGGCACCAAGATTGGGAAATGCCTTACTCAGTTTAGACAATTACCAGCAACTGGGACAATGGTCATCAAATATTATTTGTGACGGGGATCGAAATCGTCCCAATATCTTGCTGCAGCGATGCAACGTCCCCTGGAAACAAAGTTGCTTCACGCCGACCCACCCCACCGCCATAAAGCACTGTGGTGCTCATCAGCGAGGAATGGGTGGTGAGGGGCGGATATTCTTGCTTCTGCCCAATATCGGGGTCAATTAGACTTCATAACAAGCCTAATTGACACTTAATTGTTTATTTACCACGGCGGGGGTACGCAAAATTCCGCTGCGTCCTGGTCATAACATAGTGTAGCGTTTTCGGATGATCTAACTGAACGTAGGTGCAAAGTATAGCATTCGGAGAGGTTTAAGTAAACTAAAGAGTAGGAGAGCTATATTGTTAAAAGAGGGGCACTACAACACGTAGAAAAAATGACAATCTGTCCAGATCAATTCAAATTCTCAGAGAGGTTAAAATACAATTAATCGATTTAGACATTTATCTATTGTCCAGACTAATATAGATTCAACATTGAAATTTGAGCTTTTATAGAGTTCATAATAAACAGATTAGTTTGATTTACAATAGACTAAAAGAGCATAAATCTCCACGGATCCAATATTTATAAATATAGTTCATACCTCTTGTTTAAGAATTAGAGGGGATGTTGGAGGAGTAATTAGTTTGGCCTCTTGTTGAAAAACATACATGGAAAGAAACGCAGATATTAACATAATAGTGACGTACTTTTGACTGTTACCCGTGTGCCCATTCCTGTTCCTCGAAAAGTTACGCAATCCACTTTACAATAATATATCCCAGAATCATTCTGAGTTGCGTCGATGACTGTAAGTTGTTTGGATTTTGAAAATGTATCGTAGTTCTCCAATATTCGACCAATAAATTCTTCGGACTTGTTCGTAACTGTACGATTTTCACGACCTAATAATTGCTTGTACCAGGTGATTCCATAACTGTTTGGCATGGTAGACGCAGTAAAGTTGCAGAAGATTTGAAACTCCTCTCCTTCTGTTATTTCGATAAGTTTTGGCTTTTGAATTACTTTGAGGTCAGCAATAGCAACAGCTGTAAAACAGAGACACCAATTATCCTCGTCCGACCAATCTACCCCGTACTTCAAACTACTTGTCCTCACACCTTGCAAACGATGCAAGTGTGGCTAATGACGAATTCAAACAACGAATCCCCAGTTACACCCCCTGACTTTCAAAGGTGATATAACCATCAATTTTCCTGCCATGAACCATTTCGGTGTGGACAAATTTTCTCTTGCAGCCTTTAACCCTGAACCGCAATATCTTGGGATCAGCATCCCATCCAATTTCACGTATACGTCGCACGTTGGACATTGCCATCTCCTTCATGCCCACTGAGTCGGTCAGCAGACCGTGGTAAAGGCCAATGACCGCCAGTTTTCACAGGACCTTTCCAGAGTTCTTTACCCATTCAATGAGAAGTGGCAGAGAACATGACAGGTGAGCACCAGCCGATCCTAAAGATCTGGAACCAACCTGGGGTCGATACAACACAGGGAAGCTAAATAATAAAAGCAACATGTTAATAATAATCATAATAATCCATCCAAACCAACGGAAATCATCAAATATCTGCAGTCCTACACATCCATTCAGGAATGGTTGAGAGTAATGAAAGAATTAACTGTTGGAGGAGGCTCCATAAGTGTCCACCATCGTCATCAATGAAGAATCCAGCACGTGAGTTTAAAGAGCGAAGGCATGTCGAACCATATTCAGCCAGATGTGCAGAATGAATAATCCACACCAACGAATTGCTAATGTCCAAGCAATCGAACTTGTTGCTTCTGCTAACTCGCTTCAATCCATGTGTTATCAAGAAATTACTGAAAGCATTGAAAAGGGAAAGTGGTGTGGGGCCTGATAACATTCAGGCGGCTGATTACGTGGGCTCCATAACTGATCATTCCACAAGGACACAGGAATTAGGAACAGAAGGAGGCCGTTCAACGTCAGGAAATACCTCTGCCGTAAGATTATATCATGGCTGATATAATTGTGGGCTCAACTGCACATTTCCTTTTCTCCTTCGTATCTCAAGAAGGCAGCTAATCAAATCCTTCTCAAATGCTATTGGGGTTGAGAAATAAATTCTGGCGTGGCCAGGCGGTCACATCCCATAAATTCATAAAACAAATGCTGTGTTTACAGGGGAGTGTCAAGGGCTTGGGATTCTGCAGCGCGTAACCCATCCCCCGTTTCCCAAAACATTTGAAATACACAAGACAGAAGAGGGATGGAACAATCCCCACTTATCACAATGAATGCGGCTGAAGAACACTGTCGATGATTGGAACCATTGGGGACAAAGCACCCTGCTATATCGGCACCCTTATCCATCACCTTAAACATTCAGTCCCTCTAGCATTGGCACATCGCTACAGCAGTGAGTACTACCTATTGCAACAACTCTCCAAGCGTCCTTCAACTGCACCTTTTGAATCTGCGACCTCTCACACCTCCAGAGAAAATGGCACCAGATGCATAGTAACAGCAGCACATATATATTCACCTCCCGGATACACAGCATCCGAACTTGGAACTATATGTCCACCCCACCATATCACTGCATGAGAATCTTGGAACTTCCACTGAACAACACAATGGGATACCTCAACTACAAGGACTGCAGCAATTCGGGGTGGCGGCATACTGCCTCTTTCTCAAGAAGAATAGGTATGCAATAAATGATGGCCTTACCAGTGAGGCCCGTGTTATAACCCTCCAGGAGGCCGGGGATATGCTGCATCAGAGTCCCTGCGACCTCACGTGGATATGATCTACCCAGATGAGGTGTGGAGCTAACCCCTCTGTCCAAACGACTGCTGAGATATAAACATCCTGGCCCAGGTGTCGGCCGAGTGTTGGAGAGCCTTCGGGGAGTAGGCGGAGTGTATAGTAACCTGAATAAAACCGATTTTGTTTTGCTCCAGGCATCGCTTCTGAGTGCTACCTTGCCTGAGACATTACAGCCAACATCTTATCAACGAATGTTGATCCAAGACTTTCCCCTAAATCCAAGACTTACCAGATATCAGCAATACACGGATGATAATCTCTGAGTACATGATTCTAATCTTTCCTGTGAATACAATAATGAACACAAGAGTTACCACCACAAATTTAATTTGCATTTAGTTTTGCAGCTTTAATCGAAAGTTCTTCACACCTGAGCTTTACTTTCTTGAAAAGGCAATCTTTGATTAAGGTGCTTCATTTGTTTTGCATAAGTGGAGGAGAATTTCCGTGGCTTTCGCGCACTTGACGGCCATAGGTCAGTGAAAAGCTGCAAACACCCTGGCATAAAGTTGAACCACTCCTGGATGTAGAACCCATGATGAACTGGTAAGGGTCATTGCCCATGTTCTAATATTAATTTTTACATGCTTAGGCGATAATCAGCCTTTTTGTGGATTTCTGTCACAGTTAGGATGATGATAGGAAAACCATACACTTAACATTATACCTAGATATTTTTGATAACTCACTTTCGGGTTGTTGACCTGAAAGTTCAATGTAATGAGGTTGGACAGTTCGAGCCTATATGTATTGGAATTTAGATGCATAAGAGGTGATAATTGATACATATAGGATCCTGCTGGTATTTCTTTGGCTTATTAGCGGGAGGATGCTTTCACTTTTGGGAGAAATTAGAGCCAGGGAACACAGTTTCAGAATAAGGGGTCTTGAAGATGGTAATTAGGAGATTCTTTCCTCCAGAGTGTCGTTGGGATGTGAAACTTGCTTCCCGGAAATCAATGGATGCTGGGTTTCGGATTGGATTTATTCAAGACGGAGTTGGACCGGTTTCAGGTGGATAAGAGAATCAAGATTTATTGGAGACAGCGGCGAGAATTTGAGCCCACAAGATCAGCCATGATCTTATTGAATGGCCAAATATGTTCGAAGGACTGCATCGTCTATTTCGACTCCCAAGGTCTGCGTGCCCATGCATTGTACGGACATTACATATATACGTGATGACTGCAATGGGATACAGAGTTTTTGGTGAGTTTGTGGCTTTTCACTCAAATATTCACCGGGCTTTAGCTTCCGCTTGTGAGCGTATTGTTCTGCTGCGAGAACAGAGAGTAGAATGGCTGTTTCATTTCTATTACTTGCCACTGACGCTCTTTTCAATTATTTTTTTGCTGGAAATCCAACTGACCTAATAAAATAATGTTTATTATTCTGCCCTATACTGCGAAATAAAATAGCAACATTTATCCATAGCGTAGAAATGAATTGGAATATGAACTGGCATGAAAAACAGGCGACATAACATTGGCTAAAAAAAGACTTGCACTTCATTGCACCTTTTATGATCACAGACGTTCCTGTTGAGCTTTATAAATACGTTTTCAAGTACAGTGATTGTTTCAATGTAGAGAACTCAGTGACAATGGACAGATTCGGGGTACATACTGCCAGGGCATCAGAAATTGTGCTCGCAACCATTCGTCCGCATGAAACGGACGAGAGTACCGCTTCAGCCTCTATTCACAAAATAGCACCTATGACAAGGAACCACTGTTTGTGCCTTGGAGCAATTGCTTTGAATGCTGTTACCAATTGGGACTTAAACCTATCACCTTCCCAATCAGCGATGAGAGTTTTCAAAACAATGACTGGCGGCGAATATTCAGTTCTCTTGAATTCCGTAGACCCGACTATCAAGCATGCGGTACACTTGTAGTCAAATGTAATTCCGTGTGCTCTGTGTCCCTGATGGCCAATTGCACCCATTTATTGTAGATTCCAGTCCAAGTGCGCATCAGAGAGGTTTTGTGGGACGGTCTCTAAACCGAACAGAAAATGATCAGCGAATTGACTAATACCTTGTAAGGTCAGTTTCAGCAGTGGTCTAACAGAGAGTAACAAACCTGAAAAGGGGAAGGGTTCCATGAGGGAATTTCGAAGATAGGGAGAAGGTAACAACAATTATGACTCAAATCTGTGTTGATGGTGGACTGTGGTGCAGATTAGAGACAAGGTAATGATGGAATGGCCAGCTGAAGGAGCTATCAGGCGGTGTTGGGTTAGCAATAGGAAGACTTGAGTCATTGACGAGTCGAGGGTCAAGAAAAAGCGGAGAAGGAATAGGCGGTGATAAAATTGTTGCTTAATACATATATTTTATTCCTTTATGGGATGTGGGCGTCGCCGACAAGATCAGGTTTTATTGCCCTACGTAGGGCAATTTTATTTTTTAAGGCTGGAACAGGAAGTTCGACCCGCGGACTTCTGGGAAGTGGAGTGCAGGGGCTGCCGGTAGGTGAGTATTTAGGTTTAAAAGAACTTATCTTGCAGGGGAAATCAGTTGGAGTTTCAGCGGGAGCGGAGTGCAGAGGCTGCTGCTGGGTGAGTATTGCAGTTTAAATTAACTTAACTTACAGGAGCATCGCATGGAGTTTCAGCGGGACCGGAGTGAGGGGGCTGCTGCTGGGTGAGTATTTAAGTAAACACTTACCTGGTCCCGTTTCTGTCCCTCTTTGCTCTTGTTTTTTTTTTTAATTTTATTTTTTAAGGCGGGAACAGGAAGTTCGACCCGCGGACTTCTGGGAAGTCCCTCACCAATAAATTCTGGTGGAGAGGAAACCCGAGTCACTACACGTGTAGTGTCTCCCACCCGCCCTCCTCCTCTAACCTAATAATAAAACCCATTGGTGTGAGGTAAGTACCATATTGTATTATTATTATTATTATTTTTTAATTTAGTTGTTAGCCAGATCTTGGTAGAAAGTTAGAGGGATGGCAGGGAAGGGAGTGCAATGTTCCTCCGGCAGGATGTTAGAGGCGAGGGATGCCGTTAGTGTCCCTGCTGATTTTACCTGCAGGAAGTGCTGCCATCTCCAGCTCCTCCAAGACCGAGTTAGGGAACTGGAGCTGGAGTTGGAAGAACTTCGGATCATTCGGGAGGCAGAGGGGGTCATAGATAGCAGCTTTAGGGAATTAGTTACACCAAAGATTGGAGATAGATGGGTAACTTTAAGAGGGACTGGGAAGAAGCAGTCAGTGCAGGGATCCCCTGCGGTCATTCCCCTGAGAAACAAGTATACCGCTTTGGATACTTGTGGGGGGGTGGGGGGGGGGACTTACCAGGGGTAAGCCATGGGGTACGGGCCTCTGGCACGGAGTCTGTCCCTGTTGCTCAGAAGGGAAGGGGGACAGGAGCAGAGCATTAGTAATTGGGGACTCGATAGTCAGGGGCACAGATAGGAGATTTTGTGAGAGACTCACGTTTGGTATGTTGCCTCCCAGGTGCAAGGGTACGTGATGTCTCAGATCGTGTTTTCCAGGTCCTTAAGGGGGAGGGGGAGCAGCCCCAAGTCGTGGTCCACATTGGCACTAACGACATAGGTAGGAAAGGGGACAAGGATGTCAGGCAGGCTTTCAGGGAGCTAGGATGGAAGCTCAGAACTAGAACAAACAGAGTTGTTATCTCTGGGTTGTTGCCCGTGCCACGTGATAGTGAGATGAGGAATAGGGAGAGAGAGCAATTAAACATGTGGCTACAGGGATGGTGCAGGCGGGAGGGATTCAGATTTCTGGATAACTGGGGCTCTTTCTGGGGAAGGTGGGACCTCTAAAGACAGGATGGTCTAATCTGAACCTGAGGGGCACAAATATCCTGGGGGAGGGGAGATTTGTTAGTGCTCTTTGGGGGGGGGGGTTAAACTAATGCAGCAGGGGCATGAGAACCTGGATTGAAGTTTTAGGGTACGGGAGAATGAGAGTATAGAGGTCAGGAGCACAGATTTGACGTCGCAGGAGGGGGCCAGTGTTCAGGTAGGTGGTTTGAAGTGTGTCTACTTCAATGCCAGGAGTATACGAAATAAGGTAGGGGAACTGGCAGCATGGGTTGGTACCTGGGACTTCGATGTTGTGGCCATTTCGGAGACATGGATAGAGCAGGGACAGGAATGGATGTTGTAGGTTCCGGGGTTTAGGTGTTTCAGTAAGCTCAGAGAAGGAGGCAAAAGAGGAGGAGGTGTGGCGCTGCAAGTGCTTTAAAAGTACTTGTCTTTGCAGGGGCAGGCCAGTCGATTTCGGCGTGAGAACAGCTGGTGAGTCAGTTTCAGCGGGAGCATTGCGGAAGGAGGTTGCTGGGAGGCAAGTCAACCTTTAAAAGCACTTGTCTTTGCAGGGGCAGGCCAGTCGATTTCGGCGTGAGAACAGCTGGTGAGTCAGTTTCAGCGGGAGCATTGCGGAAGGAGGTTGCTGGGAGGTAAGTCAACCTTTAAAAGCACTTGTCTTTGCAGGGGCAGGCCAGTCGAATTCGGCGTGAGAACAGCTGGTGAGTCAGTTTCAGCGGGAGCATTGCGGAAGGAGGTTGCTGGGAGGTAAGTCAACCTTTAAAAGCACTTGTCTTTGCAGGGGCAGGCCAGTCGATTTTGGCGTGAGAACAGCTGGTGAGTCAGTTTCAGCGGGAGCATTGCGGAAGGAGGTTGCTGGGAGGTAAGTCAACCTTTAAAAGCACTTGTCTTTGCAGGGGCAGGCCAGTCGATTTCGGCGTGAGAACAGCTGGTGAGTCAGTTTCAGCGGGAGCATTGCGGAAGGAGGTTGCTGGGAGGCAAGTCAACCTTTAAAAGCACTTGTCTTTGCAGGGGCAGGCCAGTCGATTTCGGCGTGAGAACAGCTGGTGAGTCAGTTTCAGCGGGAGCATTGCGGAAGGAGGTTGCTGGGAGGTAAGTCAACCTTTAAAAGCACTTGTCTTTGCAGGGGCAGGCCAGTCGAATTCGGCGTGAGAACAGCTGGTGAGTCAGTTTCAGCGGGAGCATTGCGGAAGGAGGTTGCTGGGAGGTAAGTCAACCTTTAAAAGCACTTGTCTTTGCAGGGGCAGGCCAGTCGATTTCGGCGTGAGAACAGCTGGTGAGTCAGTTTCAGCGGGAGCATTGCGGAAGGAGGTTGCTGGGAGGTAAGTCAACCTTTAAAAGCACTTGTCTTTGCAGGGGCAGGCCAGTCGATTTCGGCGTGAGAACAGCTGGTGAGTCAGTTTCAGCGGGAGCATTGCGGAAGGAGGTTGCTGGGAGGTAAGTCAACCTTTAAAAGCACTTGTCTTTGCAGGGGCAGGCCAGTCGATTTCGGCGTGAGAACAGCTGGTGAGTCAGTTTCAGCGGGAGCATTGCGGAAGGAGGTTGCTGGGAGGTAAGTCAACCTTTAAAAGCACTTGTCTTTGCAGGGGCAGGCCAGTCGATTTCGGCGTGAGAACAGCTGGTGAGTCAGTTTCAGCGGGAGCATTGCGGAAGGAGGTTGCTGGGAGGTAAGTCAACCTTTAAAAGCACTTGTCTTTGCAGGGGCAGGCCAGTCGAATTAGGCGTGAGAACAGCTGGTGAGTCAGTTTCAGCGGGAGCATTGCGGAAGGAGGTTGCTGGGAGGTAAGTCAACCTTTAAAAGCACTTGTCTCTGCAGGGGCAGGCCAGTCGATTTCGGCGGGAGTGGAGTTGGCTGGTTAGTCAATTTCAGCAGGAGCTGAGAATTTTAAATTAGTTTTTTAGGCGGGAACAGGAAGTCGACCCGCGGACGTCTGGGAAGACCCTCACCAATAAATTCTGGTGGAGAGGAAACCTGAGACACTACACGTGTAGTGTCTCCCACCCACCCTCCTCCTCTAACCTAATAATAAAACCTATTGGTGTGAGGTAAGTACCATATTGTATTATTATTATTATTATTTTTTAATTTAGTTGTTAGCCAGATCTTGGTAGAAAGTTAGAGGAATGGCAGGGAAGGGAGTGCAATGTTCCTCCTGCAGGATGTTTGAGGTGAGGGATGCAGTTAGTGTCCCTGCTGATTTTACCTGCAGGAAGTGCTGCCATCTCCAGCTCCTCCAAGACCGAGTTAGGGAACTGGAGCTGGAGTTGGAAGAACTTCGGATCATTCGGGAGGCAGAAGGGGTCATAGATAGCAGCTTCAGGGAATTAGTTACACCAAAGATTGGAGATAGGTGGGTAACTGTAAGAGGGCCTGGGAAAAAGCAGTCAGTGCAGGGATCCCCTGCGGTCATTCCCCTGAGAAACAAGTATACCGCTTTGGATACTTGTGGGGGGGATGACTTACCAGGGGTAAGCCATGGGGTACGGGCCTCTGGCACTGTGTCTGTCCCTGTTGCTCAGAAGGGAAGGGGGGAGAGGAGCAGAGCATTAGTAATTGGGGACTCTATAGTCAGGGGCACAGATAGGAGATTTTGTGGGAGCGTGAGAGACTCACGTTTGGTATGTTGCCTCCCAGGTGCAAGGGTATGTGATGTCTCGGATCGTGTTTTCAGGGTCCTTAGGGGGGAGGGGGAGCAGCCCCAAGTCGTAGTCCACATTGGCACTAACGACATAGGTAGGAAAGGGGACAAGGATGTCAGGCAGACTTTCAGGGAGCTAGGATGGAAGCTCAGAACTAGAACAAACAGAGTTGTTATCTCTGGGTTGTTGCCCGTGCCACGTGATAGTGAGATGAGGAATAGGGAGAGAGAGCATTTAAACACGTGGCTACAGGGATGGTGCAGGCGGGAGGGATTCAGATTTTTGGATAGCTGGGGCTCTTTCTGGGGAAGGTGGGACCTCTACAGACAGGATGGTCTACATCTGAACCTGAGGGGCACACATATCCTGGGGGGGAGATTTGTTAGTGCTCTTTGGGGGGGCGGTTTAAACTAATGCAGCAGGGGCAAGGGAACCTGGATTGTAGTTTTAGGGTAAGGGAGAATGAGAGTATCGAGGTCAGGAGCACAGATTTGACGTCGCACGAGGGGGCCAGTGTTCAGGTAGGTGGTTTGAAGTGTGTCTACTTCAATGCCAGGAGTATACGAAACAAGGTAGGGGAACTGGCAGCATGGGTTGGTACCTGGGACTTCGATGTTGTGGCCATTTCGGAGACATGGATAGAGCAGGGAGAGGAATGGATGTTGCAGGTTCCGGGGTTTAGGTGTTTTAGTAAGCACAGAGAAGGAGGCAAAAGAGGGGGAGGTGTGGCGCTGCTAGTCAAGAGCAGTATTACGGTGGCGGAGAGGATGCTAGATGGGGACTCTTCTTCTGAGGTAGTATGGGCTGAAGTTAGAAACAGGAAAGGAGAGGTCACCCTGTTGGGAGTTTTTTATAGGCCTCCTATTAGTTCTAGGGATGTAGAGGAAAGGATGGCGAAGATGATTCTGGATATGAGCGAAAGTAACAGGGTAGTTATTATGGGGGACTTTAACTTTCCAAATATTGACTGGAAAAGATATAGTTCGAGTACAATAGATGGGTCGTTTTTTGTACAGTGTGTGCAGGAGGGTTTCCTGAAACAATATGTTGACAGGCCAACAAGAGGCGAGGCCACGTTGGATTTGGTTTTGGGTAATGAACCAGGCCAGGTGTTGGATTTGGAGGTAGGAAAGCACTTTGGGGACAGTGACCACAATTCGGTGACGTTTATGTTAATGATGGAAAGGGATAAGTATACACCGCAGGGCAAGAGTTATAGCTGGGGGAAGGGCAATGATGATGCCATTAGGCGTGACTTGGGGGGGGGGGGGATAACGTGGAGAAGTAGGCTGCAAGTGTTGGGCACACTGGATAAGTGGGGCTTGTTCAAGGATCAGCTACTGCGTGTTCTTGATAAGTATGTACCGGTCAGACAGGGAGGAAGGCGTCGAGCGAGGGAACCGTGGTTTACCAAGGAAGTGGAATCTCTTGTTAAGAGGAAGAAGGAGTCCTATGTGAAGATGAAGTGTGAAGTTTCGGTTGGGGCGATGGATAGTTACAAGGTAGCGAGGAAGGATCTAAAGAGAGAGCTAAGACGAGCAAGGAGGGGACATGAGAAGTATTTGGCAGGAAGGATCAAGGAAAACCCAAAAGCTTTCTATAGGTATGTCAGGAATAAGCGAATGACTAGGGAAAGAGTAGGACCAGTCAAGGACAGGGATGGGAAATTGTGTGTGGGGTCTGAAGAGATAGGCGAGATACTAAATGAATATTTTTCGTCATTATTCACTCAGGAAAAAGATAATGTTGTGGAGGAGAATGCTGAGCCCCAGGCTAATAGAATAGATGGCATTGAGGTACGTAGGGAAGAGGTGTTGGCAATTCTCGACAGGCTGAAAATAGATAAGTCCCCGGGACCTGATGGGATTTATCCTAGGATTCTCTGGGAGGCCAGGGAAGAGATTGCTGGACCTTTGGCTTTGATTTTTATGTCATCAATGGCTACAGGAATAGTGCCAGAGGACTGGAGGACAGCAAATGTGGTCCCTTTGTTCAAAAAGGGGAGCAGAGACAACCCCGGCAACTATAGACCGGTGAGCCTCACGTCTGTAGTGGGTAAAGTCTTGGAGGGGATTATAAGAGACAAGATTTATAATCATCTAGATAGGAATAATATGATCAGGGATAGTCAGCATGGCTTTGTGAAGTGTAGGTCATGCCTCACAAACCTTATTGAGTTCTTTGAGAAGGTGACTGAACAGGTAGACGAGGGTAGAGCAGTTGATGTGGTGTATATGGATTTCAGCGAAGCGTTTGATAAGGTTCCCCACGCTAGGCTATTGCAAAAAATACGGAGGCTGGGGATTGAGGGTGATTTAGAGATGTGGATCAGAAATTGGCTAGCTGAAAGAAGACAGAGGGTGGTGGTTGATGGGAAATGTTCAGAATGGAGTACAGTCACAAGTGGAGTACCACAAGGATCTGTTCTGGGGCCGTTGCTGTTTGTCATTTTTATCAATGACCTCGAGGAAGGCGCAGAAGGGTGGGTGAGTAAATTTGCAGACGATACTAAAGTCGGTGGTGTTGTCGATAGTGTGGAAGGATGTAGCAGGTTACAGAGGGATATAGATAAGATGCAGAGCTGGGCTGAGAGGTGGCAAATGGAGTTTAATGTAGAGAAGTGTAAGGTGATTCACTTTGGAAGGAATAACAGGAATGCGGAATATTTGGCTAATGGTAAAGTTCTTGAAAGTGTGGATGAGCAGAGGGATCTAGGTGTCCATGTACATAGATCCCTGAAAGTTGCCACCCAGGTTGATAGGGTTGTGAAGAAGGCCTATGGAGTGTTGGCCTTTATTGGTAGAGGGATTGAGTTCCGGAGTCGGGAGGTCATGTTGCAGCTGTACAGAACTCTGGTACGGCCGCATTTGGAGTATTGCGTACAGTTCTGGTCACCGCATTATAGGAAGGACGTGGAGGCTTTGGAGCGGGTGCAGAGGAGATTTACCAGGATGTTGCCTGGTTTGGAGGGAAAATCTTATGAGGAAAGGCTGATGGACTTGAGGTTGTTTTCGTTGGAGAGAAGAAGGTTAAGAGGAGACTTAATAGAGGCATACAAAATGATCAGGTGGTTGGATAGGGTGGACAGTGAGAGCCTTCTCCCGCGGATGGATATGGCTGGCACGAGGGGACATAACTTTAAACTGAGGGGTAATAGATATAGGATGGAGGTCAGAGGTAGGTTCTTTACGCAAAGAGTAGTGAGGCCGTGGAATGCCCTACCTGCTACAGTAGTGAACTCGCCAACATTGAGGGCATTTAAAAGTTTATTGGATAAACATATGGATGATAATGGCATAGTGTAGGTTAGATGGCTTTTGTTTCGGTGCAACATCATGGGCCGAAGGGCCTGTACTGCGCTGTATTGTTCTATGTTCTATGTTCTATGTTCTAGTCAAGAACAGTATTACGGTGGCGGAGAGGATGTTAGATGGGGACTCATCTTCCGAGGTAGTATGGGCTGAGGTTAGAAACAGGAAAGGAGAGGTCACCCTGTTGGGAGTTTTCTATAGGCCTCCAAATAGTTCTAGGGATGCAGAGGAAAGGATGGCGAGGATGATCCTGGATAAGAGCGAAAGTAACAGGGTAGTTATTATGGGAGACTTTAACTTTCCAAATATTGACTTGAAAAGATATAGTTCGAGTACATTAGATGGGTCGTTTTTTGTACAGTGTGTGCAGGAGGGTTTCCTGACACAATATGTTGACAGGCCAACAAGAGGCGAGGCCACGTTGGATTTGGTTTTGGGTAATGAACCAGGCCAGGTGTTGGATTTGGAGGTAGGAGAGCACTTTGGGGACAGTGACCACAATTCGGTGACATTTACGTTAATGATGGAAAGGGATAAGTATACACCGCAGGACAAGAGTTATAGCTGGGGGAAGGGCAATTATGATGCCATTAGACGTGACTTGGGGGGGTTAGGTTGGAGAAGTAGGCTGCAAGTGCTGGGCACACTGGATAAGTGGAGCTTGTTCAAGGATCAGCTACTGCGTGTTCTTGATAAGTATGTTCCGGTCAGGCAGGGAGGAAGGCGTAGAGCGAGGGAACCGTGGTTTACCAAAGAAGTGGAATCTCTTGTTAAGAGGAAGAAGGAGGCCTATGTGAAGATGAGGTGTGAAGTTTCAGTTGGGGCGATGGATAGTTACAAGGTAGCGAGGAAGGATCTAAAAAGAGAGCTAAGATGAGCAAGGAGGGGACATGAGAAGTATTTGGCAGGTAGGATCAAGGAAAACCCAAAAGCTTTCTATAGGTATGTCAGGAATAAGCGAATGACTAGGGTAAGAGTAGGACCAGTCAAGGACAGGGATGGGAAGTTGTGTGTGGAGTCTGAAGAGATAGGCGGGATACTAAATGAATATTTTTCGTCAGTATTCACTCAGGAAAAAGATAATGTTGTGGAGGAGAATGCTGAGACCCAGGCTATTAGAATAGATGGCATTGACGTACGTAGGGAAGAGGTGTTGGCAATTCTGGACAGGCTGAAAATAGATAAGTCCCTGCGGCCTGATGGGATTTATCCTAGGATTCTCTGGGAGGCCAGGGGAGATATTGCTGGACCTTTGGCTTCGATTTTTATGTCATCATTGGCTACAGGAATAGTGCCAGAGGACTGGAGGATAGCAAATGTGGTCCCTTTGTTCAAAAAGGGGAGCAGAGACAACCCCGGCAACTATAGACCGGTGAGCCTCACGCCTGTAGTGGGTAAAGTCTTGGAGGGGATTATAAGAGACAAGATTTATAATAATCTAGATAGGAATAATATGATCAGGGGTAGTCAGCATGGCTTTGTGAAGGGTAGGTCATGCCTCACAAACCTTATCGAGTTCTTTGAGAAGGTGACTGAACAGGTAGATGAGGGTAGTGCAGTTGATGTGGTGTATATGGATTTCAGTAAAGCGTTTGATAAGGTTCCCCACGGTAGGCTATTGCAGAAAATACGGAGGCTGGTGATTGAGGGTGATTTAGAGATGTGGATCAGAAATTGGCTAGCTGAAAGAAGACAGAGGGTGGTGGTTGATGGGAAATGTTCAGAATGGAGTTCAGTTACAAGTGACGTACCACAAGGATCTGTTCTGGGGCCGTTGCTGTTTGTCATTTTTATCAATGACCTAGGGGAAGGCGCAGAAGGGTGGGTGAGTAAATTTGCAGACGACACTAAAGTCGGTGGTGTTGTCGACAGTGTGGAAGGATGTAGCAGGTTACAGAGGGACATAGATAAGCTGCAGAGCTGGGCTGAGAGGTGGCAAATGGAGTTTAATTTAGAGAAGTGTGAGGTGATTCACTTTGGAAGGAATAACAGGAATGCGGAATATTTGGCTAATGGTAAAGTTCTTGGAAGTGTGGATGAGCAGAGGGATCTTGGTGTCCATGTACATAGATCCCTGACAGTTGCCACCCAGGTTGGTAGGGTTGTGAAGAAGGCCTATGGAGTGTTGGCCTTTATTGGTAGAGGGATTGAGTTCCGGAGTCAGGAGGTCATGTTGCAGCTGTACAAAACTCTGGTACGGCCGCATTTGGAGTATTGCGTACAGTTCTGGTCACCGCATTATAGGAAGGACGTGGAGGCTTTGGAGCGGGTGCAGAGGAGATTTACCAGGATGTTGCCTGGTATGGAGGGAAAATCTTATGAGGAAAGGCTGATGGACTTGAGGTTGTTTTCGTTGGAGAGAAGAAGGTTAAGAGGAGACATAATAGAGGCATACAAAATGATCAGGGGGTTAGATAGGGTGGACAGTGAGAGCCTTCTCCCGCGGATGGAAATGGCTGGCACGAGGGAACATAGCTTTAAACTGAAGGGTAATAGATATAGGACAGAGGTCAGAGGTAGGTTCTTTACGCAAAGAGTGGTGAGGCCGTGGAATGCTCTACTGCAACAGTAGTGAACTCGCCAACATTGAGGGCATTTAAAAGTTTATTGGATAAGCATATGGATGATAATGGCATAGTGTAGGTTAGATGGCTTTTGTTTCGGTGCAACATCGTGGGCCAAAGGGCCTGTACTGCGCTGTATCGTTCTATGTTCTATGTTCTATGTAGGATTAATCTTCCAGTATATTCATGAGCATTTACCGTTGACATACAATGCAAGTTAATAGTCTATTAAATATAAGTACTATTTACGGAAACGCATCAATCAAGACAGTGGCTTACTCACTAGGCTAGAATAAAAAAGAGGCTAAAGAGCAGGCACAAGGACTCGAAACGTTAACTCTCATAGAATCATACAGTGCAGAAAGAGTAGTTGAACACTCCACCCCTGCCCGTCCACTCAGCTCTAGACCCAGAACCCGTAAACCAAACTGGGTACTAAGGTGCAATTTAGCATGGACTAAACACCTAACCTGCATATTTAGCTCTGTGTGAGGAAAGCAGAGCAGCTGGATGAAACCCGTGCAGACAGGGCGGGAATGTTCGAACTGCGCCCAGTCACCCACGGCCGGAATTGAACTCCGGTTCCTTGACGCTGTACGCCAGCATCCATAAGTCTTGTGCCACCTTGCCGCCTTCTATTTATCTCTCCTTGTCTGACCTGCTGCGTTTTTGCAGCACTCTGTTTCTGTTTCATATTTACAACATCCATAGTATTTTATCTTAGTTTTATTGCACTGGGCATATACGTTCAACTACATGCGGTTAATTAATTAATATAATCTGGAATCTCAAGCTATCTCAGTAATGAAGCTCACGAAACTCTCAACAATTGTCCTAAACACAATTCTGTTTCACGAATGTTCTTTAGCAAAGTAAATCTGCCAGCCTAACCAGCCTGGCCTACATATGAGTTAGGACCTACAGCGAAGTGCCCGACCCTCTTAAATGGTCTCGTGGACCTCTAAGTTCAAAGAAAGTTCGGGGTGGATAACAAGTGCTGACATTGCCAGCGATGCTCACATGTCATGTATCAATTAATATTCAACATTTTCTTACAATTACACAATAAGACCAGTTAAAAATGCGCAAATAAATATAGAGTATGCCTTCTGCGTTACTAAGGAACAGAAATATAAAAATCCACTTAGTTGAACTTGACAGTGAAATTTGCAATACACCACTGCACTTACCCCTCGCCTGTTCTGCTACAAAATTATTTGTGGAACACATTCGGGAAACATACTGTTTTACAGCCATTAAAGGGACACGTCAGCGTTTCCTCGAAGAACAAAAAAGAGGATTAGAAACTGAACCGGGCGACTTCTACAGAGAACATGCATAATATCTCCATATAAAGGAGTACTGAAGATAATTAAAGTAGGAACCGAATCTCACAGACCTGTTAATAGTATTCCAAGTAATACATGACATTTATTTTGGGTATATGTGGCGATCATTTGTTTCATTACTCTTGCTGCTCTCTCTCTCTCTCTCTCTATATATATATATGGAGACTGAAATGGTAAAAAAGAGACTTAAGTAGTCAAGTATATATTATATATATACAGAAATGCATATATATATTATATATATATAAATGTGTATATATACATATAAATTTATATGTATACAATATATATACTTGACTACTTAAGTAGACTAAAAAGATGAACTCTGCTTGTTTAAAATTTCAGCCTCCACATGCTCAAATAACACAGATTTTCAATCTAACACTGTATATACCATGAGAAGCAACTTTTGCGAACATCTATGTATGTATTTCAGGAGCAGTGGTGCAGTGGATAGTTTATTAAAATGGGTAAACTTTAAACCTGGCCCTTTATGCTCATACAAATGAGATGCAGGAGTAGGCCATTCAGCCCTTCGAGCTTGCCCACCATTAGATATGATCAGTGCTTATATGTCAATGGTCCTAATTCCACATTCCGCCTACCATTGATAGCCTTAGACTCCCTTGTTAGTCAACCATCTATCTAAATCAGCCTTCAGTATATTCATTGACGCTGTCTCCACTGCTCTTCATGTAAGAGAGTTCCAAAAGCTCACTACTCTCTGGGAGAAAAAATAAATCTTCTCTTCTCCACCTGGAATGCTAGACCCCTTTTCTTATACTGTATCCCTTGGTTGCCCTGTCTCCCACAAAATAAACATCCTTTCAGTCTCCATTCTGTTAAGTCCCCCTTATATGTTTCTTTAAGGCCACTTCTCAATCTCTTAAATTCGAAAGGATAAGTTTCTATTATTCCATTCTTAGATTGTGAAGAGCTTTGTCCTGCTTTCTATGTAACATTACTCTGAGACACGGAAATTCCCATTCATCCACACTCAAACCTGCCCAAGGATAGTGGCACGAGAGATATTTTAGAAACGTATGGACCATTTTTATGGAATTGAATGGCGATCACAGGGTGACCAGTAAAAGAAGCCTGAACATAAATCTTGTCAAAATGAATGGAGATGTGAATTATACACTTCTTGGTTGACACAGATAGTTCCCATTGTAAAAGCGGAAGAAAAAATATGCCGTAATTCGTCCCGGTAGGGATTACCGATTGTTTCCACGAAATTAAAACATCCAGTAAAGATGTCAATACATGTATATTATATGTGTATGCTTGAGAAGTAATAAGCAATACAGCATTCACTTTCATGAACTGTGGTTACAGACACAATACGCTGCCTGTTGCAGGCTGAAGCTGGAGGCTCTAAGATCGCATCTTGCTAAATTTTGATTCTCTGTATGTGTCATATTTTTATAACAATGTGACAAGTACGGTTTAGCCTTCCAAAATAAAATTTTGCTGCATATCTCGGAAACCACGTGGCCATTCAATATTGCCAGGTGATTATATTTGCTAGCTCATCTAGTTAAGGTTGCTGTCTGAAAATGGGGGGTACTGCTACTGACGCACAACCAATATTCTTTTTGACTTGTTGCTGTAACCATGTACGGGAAGAGTTAAACGTAGGCACATCCCACTCTGTGCAACATAGTATGAAAGCGCTCCTGGCACTTCCATCTTTTGACCTCCTAACAGTTTCAATCTGAATAAAGCTTTGTTCTCAGTATATTGTTTCATTTATCTTTAATGCCGAAATAGATATTATGCATTTGCAATTAATTCTTAATGGCGAGGTAAATATAATGAAAGGAAAAATTGAAATAAAACTTTTAAACTTGTGCATTCTGAGCCAATTATCTCGTGTTGCTTGATCACATTTTGCCTGAGGACGATAATTATTACAGACTTGAAGTCATAGAATCTGTACAGTGCAGAACGAGGTAATTTGGCTCATCAAGTCGGTGCCGTCCCTCTGAAACAGCACCCTACCCATGCCCACATCCCCGCCCTATCTCCATAACCCCACCTAATCTTTGAAAACAAAGGGGCAATTTAATGCGGCCAATCCACCTTTTCTGCACACCTTTGGACTGAGGGAGGAAACCGGAGCACCTGGAGGAAATCCACATGGGGAGATCATGGAAACACCAAACAGACACCTAAGGTCGGAATCCATTACCCTGGCGTGGTGGGGCAGCAGTACTAACCACTGTGTTGTCGTACCACCCCTTTTATTTGAGGTTTTTCTTATACTTCCTGCCTTTTATATTTCTAGTTCTCTAATTCCCATTCTCCTCTTTTCTTCATTTACTATACTTGCTTTATTTTCGAATAAATAGTCGACTTTACGCATTACCATCGTTGAATTCCCCCACAATCAACATCCTGGGGGTTATCCTTGAACAGAAACTGAACTGGACTCGCCATATTAATACAATGGCAATCAGGGCAGGTCAAACGCTCGGAATCCTACATCGAGAAACCCACCTCCTGACACCCCCCCCCTCCCCCAAAGCATATCCACTATCTATATGGCAAAAGTCAGGAGTGTAATGTAATACTTTCCCCTTGCCTGGATGAGTGCAGCTCCATTAACAGTCCAGAAGCTCGCAACCATACAGGATAAAGCAGCCCGCTTGACTTCTACCCCTTCCACAAACATTCAAACCATCCACTGACTCATCCCAGCCAACACGATGACACTGGTTGCGCTGGAGCGCACTAAACACGCTGATGGGGTGGCCTGGGCCTGTGCGCACCTAGCGGGAGGGGAGGGGTCCCTGTGGGGAGACCCATGGAACACTGTGGTTCACAGTGGGGCGTACGCAGCTGTATGGCTGCCTTGACGGCCTTGGCAATGTTGTTCCATGCCTATCTACCCAGACCCCACAGCCTAACCCCTAGCCACCCCCGCTACTCCCCAGGTCCTGACAGGAGCTCTCGGTCAGTGGCACGACTGTAAGCAAAGTATGGCGATATTGGATACTTTCACACTAAAATTCGGACTCCTCTTTCGGATGGACACCTTCAGTCTTAGAATTGCCAGAATCAGGTTCAGTACCACTGTCATCTGATATGTGATCAACGTCTGTGAACATTTCTTTCTTTGAGTCATTCACTGCCCAATGGATTTGCCCAACTCTCACCTGCCCTACGTTTGACATAACATGTGCTATCTGCAGTACTTTCTCTGAACTTTCTGTAATTATGGGTGAAGCTGCGGCCTCCAGTCTCGCCAAATCATTCCCAAAAATTAAGTCTACTCCTTCCACTGGGAATTATTTTACCACTCTGACAACTACTGGACCTGACACTAAACCGCACCCTAATTGCACTTTATACAATAAAAGTGGGCTACACCCTCCACATATACCATTCACTAATGCCTCAGCTTTCACCTAGCTCTCCGGGAGATACAAAGAGTGCGAGAGGAGCTGGAGATTCAAAGGGTGCGAGATGAGCGGAGAGATTCAAGCAGATTGAGAGGAGCTGGGAGATTCAAGGAAGGCGAGAGGAGCCGGAGATTCAAAGAGCGCGGGAGGAAATGGGAGATTCAAGGAGGTCCAACACGTTCTAGATGCTTGCTCCCTTGTGGACAGGAACTGGGACTGCAAGCAGGATAAGCAAACTGACCACAGCACCGTGGTACTGGGAGCCATTCAAGTGGGCGTGGGAAAAGAAAGATCGTCGTAATAAGGGACAGTATAATTTGGGGCATTGACACTGTTCTCTGTGACCAGAATCGATAATCCCGAAGGTTGTGCTGCCTGTTTTATGCGCAGGTTCGGGATATCTCATCTGGGTTGTAGAGGAACATGGAGTGGGAGGGTGATCCAGTTGTCGTGGTCCACGTAGGTACCAACGACATAGGTAGAACAGGACAGATGTTTTGCTAAGGGTGTGTGAAAAGCTAGGAGCTAAATTAAAAAGGAGAAACAAAAAGGTAATAATCTCCGGATTACTTCCTGATCCACCAGCTAATTGGCATCGGGTCAATAAGATTAAAAAGGTAAATTCGTGGCTCAAACATTGGTTTGGGAGAAATGCGTTTGAATTCATGGGACATTGGCACCAGTACTGGGGAAGAGGGGACCCGATACGGTGGGACTGTCTTCATCTGAACCATGGGATCAGATTCCTGGTGAATCACATAGCTAGGGCTGGAGATGGGGCTTAAAACTAAATAGTGGGGGGAGGGTTCAGTTGCATGCAGAATTAGAAAATCAATGTTCAAGGAGAAGGTACACGTGTAGGTGAATGACGGGGACTTTAAACGAGTAAACGGAGCCACGGGCAGAGGAGAGGTTCGCAATGTTTCCAGAACATGTAATAGAACGGTGAGTTCAGATAGTGACAAGAATATAACTTCAGACAGAGCAAACAAAGTGACAAATATGACAAGGGCGGTAGTCAATGATGGCGTTGTACTTAAATGCACACAGTGTATGGAACAAGGTAAATGAGCTTGTTGCGCACATTGAAATTGACCAGTAAGATGTTGTGGGCATCCCGGAGACGTAGCTGCAAGGGGATCAGGGCTGGGACGTATCAAAAGGACAGGCATAGGGGCAGAGGGGAACGGGTTGCATTGTCAGTAATGAATAAAATTAAAGCGACAGCAAGAAGCGATATAGGATCAAAAGGCATAGAATCTCTATGGGTAGAGCTGAGGAATTGAAAAGGTAAAAGGACCATTGTGGGAGTTATGTACCGCCCCCCCAGCAATAGTCAGGATCTGGTGCAGAAAATAAATCAGGAGACATAAAAATCATGTAAGAAAGGCAATATTACAAGAATCATGGTGGACTTCGATGTTCAGATGGACTGGAAAAACTAGGTTGGTAGTGGGTCCCAAGAAAAGAAAATTGTGGAATGTCTAAGAGATGGTTTTTGGAGCAGTTTGTGTCAGAGCCTACGAAGGAACGGGCAATTCTGGATTTGGTGATGTGCAATGATTAGGGAGCTAAGGGTGAAGGAACCCTTAGGGGATCGTGACTACAATATGATAGAATTTATCCTGCAGTTTAAGAGGGAGAAGCTGGAATCAGATGTGACGGTATTACAATTACATAAAGGTTACTACAAAGACATGAGGGAGGAGCAGACCAGGGTTGATTGGAAGGGGAGCATGGCAGGGAAGACAGTGGAACAGCAATGGCAGAAGTTTGGGGTTTAATTCGGGAGGCACAACAGAAATGTATCCAAAGGAGGATGAAACATGCCAAGGAGAGGGCGAGTAATCAATGGCTGACCAGGGAAGGCAAGGACAGCATAAAAACAAAAACAAAAACATGCAAACTGGCGAGGATTCGTGTGAATCCGAAAGATTGGGAAGCTTTTAAAAGCACGCAGAGAACAACTTACAAATCAATAAGGGGGGAGAAGATGAAGTATTAGAGCAAGCTAGCTAGCAATATAAAAGAAGATAGCAAGAATTTTTTTCAAGAGATAAAAGGTATGAGGGAGGCAAGAATAGACATCGGTCAACTGGAGCATAGGGCTGGAGAAGTAGTGATAAGAAGCACAGAAATCTCAGTGGAACTGAATAGTTACTTTGCATCAGTCTCCACGGTGGAGGACACCAGTAGGATACCAGAGCTCCAGGAGGATCAAGGGGCAGAGGTCAGTGTCATGGCCATCACTCGGAGAACTTTCTAGGAAAACTGAAAGGTTTAAAGATGGAAAACACACCCGGACCGGATGGACTAAACCACAGGGTTCTGAAGGAGATAGCGGAGGAGATTGTAGAGACATTGGTGGTGACCTTTCAGGGATCACTGGAGGCATGGTGTGTCGCAGAGGACTGGAAGTCAGCTAATGTAACACGCCTGTTTAAGAAGGGAGGGAGCCAGAAGATGAGAAAGTAGATGCCAGTTAGTCTGACGGCGATCATTCGTATGATTTTAGAGTCCTTTATTGAAAATGAAATTGTGGAATACGTGAAAGTGTATGATAAGATAGGACTGAATCAGCACAGCTTTGTCAAAGGGAGGTCATGTCCGACAAATCTGTTAGAGTTCTTTGAGGAGGTAATACGGAAGTTAGACAAAGGAGAACCAGTGGACGTGATTTATGTAGATTTCCAGAACGCCTTTGGCAGGTGCCGCATAGGAGACTGTTGAATAAGTTTAAGAGCCCATAGTGTTAATGTTAAGATACTAGCATGTATGAAGGGTTGGCTGACTGACAGAAGGCAGAGAGTGGGAATAAAGGAGTCTTTTTCAGGATGGCAGCTGGTGATTAGTCGTGTGCCTCGGGGTTGGTGTTGGGACCACAACTTTTCACAATATACGTTAACGATCTGGAAGGTGCAACTGAGGGCACTGTTGATCAGGTTGCAGAGGATACAAAGATATGCAGAGGGACTGATAGCGCTGCAGAAGCAGGGGTTGTGCAGAAGGACTTGGACAGGCTAGGTTATTGGGCAAAAAAGTGGCAGATAGAACACAATGTGGAAAAGTGTGAGAATCTGACTTTTGGAGGAATAATGGAGGCATCGACTATTTTCAAAATGGTAAAATTGTCAGGAAATGGGAAGCACAAAGGAACTTAGGAATCCTAGTTCAAGATTCTCTTAAGGTTAGTGTACAGGGTTCAAACGGCAGTTAGCAAGGCAAATGCAATGTTCGCTTCTTGTTGAGAGGGCTAGATCACAAGAGTAGGGATGTACTATCTGGTCAGACCCCATTTGGAGTATTGTGAGCAGTTTTGGGCCCCGTATTAAGGAAGGACGTGTTTGCCTTGGAGCCGGTCCAGAGGAGGTTCACAGGAATGTTCCCTGGAATGAAGAGCTTGTCATATGAGGAGCTGTTAATGACTCGGTAGTCATAGGAGTCCAGAAGGGTGAGGGGAGATCTTACTGAAACTTACAGCATATTGCAAGGCCTGCATAGAGTGGACGTGGAGAGAACATTTCCACTAGTCGGAAAAACTACAAACTGAGGGCGCAGCCTCAGACTGAAGGGACTTCTTTTAAAACAGAGGTTACGGTGATAGCATGGGTTTGTTGTAATTCATCGACTGACCAGTTGGAGTCTCATTTGTATATAAGTGAATGTTATAGTCAGGTAACCTCAGTCGGATTGGAGAGCTGGAAGACAGAGATTGCTTGTGCTTGATCTTACTGTTATTCATCTATTGTTTTGTATATAGTTTATCCACAGTTAATATTAATAAATCATTTATTGGTTGCAAGGGTTGTTGCAATATAAATTAGGCCACCCGACAAGAATATTCCAGAGATGAGGAGGAATTTCTTCAGCCAGAGGGTGGTGAATCTGTGGAACTCCGTGTCTGCGTCCCTTTCCACCTAGTCCTCCGCTTTCCTCCCACAGTCCAAAAGTGTGGAGGTTAGCTGGATTGTCCATGCTAAATTGCCCTTAGTGTCCCAAAAAGATTAGGTAGGGTTACTGGGTTATGGGGATATGATGTGGTGTTGGCTTAAGTAGGGTGTACTCTCGAAGGGCCGGTGCACAATCGATGGGCCTTCGTCAGCACTGTAAATTATAGGAAAATCTATGCGAGAAGGCAGTGGACGCCAAATCACTGAATGTCTTTAAGACAGAGAGAGAGAGAGATAGGTTCTTGATTAATCAAGGGATCAGGGGTTATGGGGAGAAGGCACAAGAATTGGGATGAGAAAAATATCAGCCATGATCGAATAACGGAGCAGATTCTATGGGTCTAGTGGCCTAATTCTGCTGCTATGTGTTATGGTCTTATGTTCTTATGGGACAAGAGGAGCCGGGATATTAAAGGAGGGCGGAGCATCGTAGCGGTGAATATCGGAGATTCCAAAGCAACTGAAAAATCTGACATCTCCGGAAAGCTGTGAGCTAATTCGCTGACAGGCAATCGGCGATAAGTTGAAAATAAAACACTGCAAATCTAATTAATTAACAATTGGAGATTGCTGGGCAGGCGATGTGCTGTAGTTGCATCATGTGGGAGCTGGCAGAATCCATTGTGAAGTGCAAAAAACACATCTGCAGCAAGTGTTTGTTGCTCAAGTAATTATGGTGCAGAACTGTTGAGCTGGACTCTGAGCTTCAGACACTGCAGCACATCCTGGAGGGGGAGAGTTAACTGGACGCTTTGATTCAGGAGGCGGTCACACCCCGTAGATTAAGTACCTCAAATTCAATCAGTGGTCAGGGACAGAAGGGTGTGACTGCAAGTCAGGCAGTTAAGGGGTTCCTGAATTCAGAATTGGATGAGACTCAGCCCTTGACCTTGTGCAACAGATACGAGGTACTTGCTCCTGGTCTGAATGAGGAATAAGACTGTATGGGGGATGAGCAAGTTGACCACTGCACCGGAGCACAGGACGGCATTTAAGTGGGGGGTGGGGTGAGCAAAAAGATAAATGGTAGTTGTAGGTGATTCTATAATTGGGGAACTGATAACATCCTTTGCAAGCTGGACCAAGAGTCCCGCATGGTATGTTGCCTGCCTGGTGCCAGGGTGAGGGGCATCTCTAACCCGTTTTGAAGAATACTGAAGTGGAAGGGAGAGGATCCAATTGTTATGGTCCACGTTGGGACAAACAAAATAGGCAAGATTAGGAAAGTGGACCTGTTTGGGGATTATCAGTAACTAGGAACGTAATTAATGAACAGGCCCTCAAGGGTTGTGATCTCCGGATTACTACCGGAACCACGTGCACATTGGCATATAGGTAAGAAAATTAGAAGAGCCAACACGTGGCTAAAAGAGTGGTGCTCGAAAGAGGGGTTCCATTTAATGGGGCACTAGCATTAGTATCGGGACACAGGGAACCTGTACCGTTGGGACGGTCTCCACCTGAACCGATCTGGGACCAAATGTCTTGCGGAAAGGATAAATGGGGTCATCACAAGGACTTAAACGAGCAAATGTGTGTGTGTGTGGGGGCGGGGGGGGGGGCGTGCGGGGCGAAAGGGTCAAGCTACAGTGCACGCAATGTTCGGAATAAGGTCAATGAGCTGACAGCACAAATAGAGACAAATGGGTATCATTTGGAGAGATTTACTGAAACATGGTTGCATCAGGAACACGCGTAGGAGTTGAATGTCCAATGGTACTCAGTATTCCGAAAGGATAGACAGGATGGAGTTGCTTTATTGGTTAAAGACGACAACAAGGCAGTATTGAGAAATAATATTCGCACCAAGGGCCAAAATGTTGAATCGAAATGGATGGAAATAAAAGACAAGGGAAAAAAAGTTTTGGTTGGAATAATTTACAGGCCCCTAAGCAATTCTTCCTAACTGGGGCACAGGATAAACCAAGAAATAGTGAGGGCTTGTGAGACGGCCACAGCGTTAATAATGGGTCATGAGTGATTGTGATATGCATATTGACTGGATTAATCAAATTGGCAAGGGCAGCCTGGAGGGAACTTTCATGTACGAGGGATTGTTTCTTAGCAATGTGTTATGGAGCCAACAAGGCAGCAGGGTATTTTAGATTTAGTGTTCTGTAACAAAGAAGATTTGATAAATAGTCTTGTCATTAACGATCCTCTTGGAAGTAGTGATCACTGCATGCTTGAATTCAAATTTAGATTGTGCGAGAGAAGACAGGGTGCCGTACAAGAATTTTAGCGTTGGGCAGAGGTAATTCAGGCCTGAGGAAAAGATTATCCCAAGTAGACTGGGCACAGATAATTCAAGGTAGAACAATTGAGGTATAATGGTGGATGTTCAGGCAGATACTAAATAATACTCAATTAATGTACATTCCTGCGAGGAAGTGGAATTGTAAAAGGGAGAAAAACGTTTCACGGCTAAAAAAGGAAGTCAAGGAAGGCAAAAAGGTAACTACCAGGGCATACGATACTGCAAAAGCTAGTAGTAAGATGTAGGATTGGGAGAGCCTTGTGGTTCAGCAAAAACTTCAAAAGATAAAATCAAAAAGTCGAAGATAAACTACGAAATGAAACTAGCATATAACATAGACACTAATACAAAAAGCTTCTGTAAGTATCTAAACAAGGAAGCGAGTACCTGAAGTAAATGTGGTCCTTTGGAGAAAGTTACTGGTGAGGTAATTATGGGGAACACCGAGATAGTGGAGGCACTGAACAAATATTTTGCTGCTGTCCTCACGGTGGAAGATAATTTTAAAAATCCAAAAACGAAAGTTAATGTAGAGGAATTTGGTGCAATAACCATCATTAAGCGGATGGTATTGAGTAAACCTATGTGATTAAGGGCAGGAAAGTCTCCGGGATGTAATGGCCTGCACCCTAGCGTAAAAAGGGAGGTGTCAGCGGAGATAGTGGATGCATTGGCTATGATATTTCAGAATTTCCTGGATTCTCGAAAGCTCCCGATGGCTTAGAAACACGCAACTGTGACGCCCCGATTCAAAAAGGGAGAGGTGCAAAACGTAGGAAACTATAGACCGATTAGCTGGACCTCTGTAATGGGGAACTAGCTGGAATCAATCATTAAGGAGGAGTTGACTGAAACTTTGCAAAGACAAAGCTCAATCCACCATTGTCAGCACGTTTTATGAATGGTGACTCATGTGTAACAAACCTGCTTTAGTTGTTTGAGGACCTAACCAGCAAGGCAGATGACAGGGAACCTGTGGATGTGGTATATCTAGACTTCCAGGAGGCGTTTGATACGTTTCTGCAATAAAGACTGGTCCATAAAATGTGGTCGCAGAGGATTGGGAGTAGAGTGCTAGATTGCATTGAGGATTGGCTGACTGACAGAAAGTAGAGGGTTGGGATAAATGGATCCTTCTCTGGTTGGCGAACTGTAACTAGAAGGGTGCTGCAGGGGTCAGTCCTCAAACCTCAACTGTTTACAATTAATATAAATGATCTGCAAGTGTGTAACATAGCAACATTTGTGGATGATACTAAAGTTGCTGGGAACGTAGGCGGTGGAGAGGAGATTTAAAAAATAGAGCCTGATATACATAGGCTAGGAGACTGGGCCAAAATATGCCAGATAGCGTTTAATGTAGATACGTGTGAGGTTATCCATTCTGGCCAAAAAAGTAGAAAGGCAAATTATTATCTGAACGTAAAGCAGATTCAAGATCCAAGTGGCAGAGAGATCTGCGTGTCTTTGTTCATGAATCGCAGAAAGTCGGAATGCTAGTTTAGCATGTAATTAAAAAGATAATCAGAATGTTAGCATGTATTGCTAAATGATTGGAGTATAAAAGTGGAGAAGTGTTGTTGCGATTGTATAGTTTGTTGATGAGACCACATCTTGAGCATTGTGTCCAGTTTCGGTCCCCTCAGTTGAGGAAAGATGTGGTGGCATTGGAGGCAGTTCAGAGGAGGTTCACCAGATTGATTCCGGGTTGAAAGTTTGACGTCTGAGGAGAGATTAAACAGTTTGGGCTTATAGCTGGAGTTCAGAAAGATGAGAGGGTACCTGGCCGAGGTTTATAAATTACTAAAAGGGAAAGTAAATGTGGCCCAAATGTTCCAACTTGTGGGGAAATCTAGAACGAGACGTCACGGATATAGTTTGACAGTCGGTGGATTTAGACCTGAGATGAGGAAGAACAACTTCTCGCAGAGGGTGGTGAATTTGTGGAATTAGCTGCCCCAAAGTGTTGTGGAAACGGAGTTATTCAATTGTTTTAAGAAAGAGACAGATATACTTCTGACAAAACACGAGTTAACGGAATATGTAGAAAAGGTAGGGAGCTGGAGTTGAGACCAGAAAGAGATCAGTCATGGGTTAATTGAATGGAGGAGCAGAGTTGAAGTGCTGAATTGCTTACTTCTGCTCCTAATTCTTATGTTCCCAATCATTTGTATTGCCTTAAACTGGACGGCTCTCTCTCTTTATTTTTCCTCTCTCTCTTTTTTCCTCTGTCTCTCTTCCTCTTGCTCTTTCTCTCATTTTCTTTTTCCTTTCTGGTTCTTCTTTTTCCTCTCTCCTGATTTCCATCTCCATTTCTTTCGGCATAATTTCCATTCATTTTTGCTTCATCGCTGTTTATTAATATTTTTATTTCTGCCTCAGCTCCGTTTGTTTTTATTTTTGCTGTTTCTCCAATTGTTTCATTTGTATCTCGATTTCAGCCAATTCTATTTGATTGCTGCCGTTCTTGCACTCCTTTCAAATTTAAATTCTGAGCAATCACTTCAATTACCTCTGCCTTCCAAGCTCTAGCTGCTACATCTATTTTAATTAACCTACCAATTCCACTAGTATGTCTTTGCAGAGCTCCTTTAAATTATCCGGATTTAAGTTTTCTACCGGAAGAAAACACTAAGCAGCTCCCAGAACCATCTTGTTATATCATTGCAAAACTAGAGTCCTTTTTAAATTCACACTCTAACATAAACTCTGCCAGCTAACGTTGCAAAGATCCTGGATGAGCCCCCAATTTATATTACGACACCCCGAGCTATTGCGCAGTCAATTCCAGCCCCACAGGCTCCGGGGTCCCAACACATGTGAATTAACCCATAATTCGTATGAAGATTCTCGAAATCTTTGGTCCTTGGCTGCTGAATAATTTACAGGCACCAGGTTTGCAAGTTGAAACACAACTACTGTTTATTTATATCAGCAATAGAGATGACATATGCAGTAATTACATCTGAATAACGGCAAGCTAGCCTACCACACCCTTCATTTTTAATGTCTCACCTCGGCCACACACTCACAATACATAAAAACACAGACGGGTAGAAGGGGATAAATAAATAACAGCAATACGCATTAAGATAAAAGAAAGGAAAGACTATTTGCTTTCTATGTTGAATTCTTTGCAGCATGTATCCTCCCAACATACTGATTGAGGGAAGCTACCGGCGTGCAGTTGGTGATCTTCTTCTTGCAGACATATGCATTCAATACTCACAGGCAGTATGATTTCTTCTGGAGAGTCACGTTAGCTCTGATTAAATTGGGCCTTCAACTCATAGATCTACTCTGAGTCTACGTCTATTTTAAGCCTTTTTGTCTCGTATTAAACCCAGCTTACATCCCGAGATTTAATCTCAATCCTTAGTTGGTTCAATAAACGACATCCAGCCTTACTGGAGAGAGTGAAGAGTTCTGGCACTGGATATTTGTCGGAAGCTCTTCAGATCTTTGAGAGAGAGAGTTAGAGTTCCTTCATCCACGTTTCTGAATCAAAATTGAAGGGAAAACCAGTCTTGTCCGAGTAAGAAATATTTGCAGAGAAATCCAAACCAACCGTCACTGGTTATCGGCAAAGTCCAGCATTGGGAGCCAGTTCATTTGCGGCCAGCCAAGTCAGTAAAACTGAGTCATCACTGATGTCTACTGCTTGAATTAAAAGCAACGCCAGCATTAAAGTCACGGGCCCATTAAATATCCACGGATAAAAATTGTAATGGCAAAAAAAGTAATAGGAGAAACAGGGAACAATCAGGGTTGAAACATTCGGACCCTTAGAATGAATAGATAGATAGATAGATAATAGATAGATCAATAGATAGATCGATAGATCGATCGATCGATCGATAGATAGATACATACATACATACATAGATAGATACATAGATAGATAGATAGATAGACAGACAGACAGATAGATAGATAGATAGATAGATAGATGGATAACTAAGTTATTCAGAAAGTATCCTGCCATTGATTCCAAAGGGGGATGAGGAGGAAAAGGAAGTAAGCAAAATTCATAATCAAGTTTAAAAGAAAAAAAATTCAGCATGAAGTAACAATATAATAATGATCTTTATTGTCACTGTCGTGGAAATCTTAATAAAGACAAATACCTCGAGGTTCGATTTAAGGAAATTTATTTACACAAATATACTTGTGGAGAGAGAGTGTTTCAGCTGCAAAGCCAAGGCACTGCACTCTGAGTTATGCAGTCAAAAACCATTATATTTATAGGTTGAAATAAACAATTTTGAAGAGATAAAGCTTGGGAACATACGCAAGAGGAAATATGAATGTTTTACCCTTGATTTAAAAATAATTCGAGTACGCATTTTGTTGTCCTTCGAAAGAACAACTTATTATCATAATAATGCAGAGTACAAAATACTGAGCAGTATTTAGTTTACATTACTTGACCTACTTATTTTCGCTCAAAAGCAGTGTTAAAATATAGTCAATATTCCCAGCATGCTTCTAAATTCGTAACTCATTAACTTCCCTTCCACAGTCACAAGTCGGGTTACATTAACACTGCAATGAAGTTACTATGAAAAGCCCCGAGTCGCCATCTTCCGGCGCCCGTTCGGGCACACTGAGGGAGAATTCAGTACGTCCGAATTACCTAACAGCACGTCTTTTGCAACTTGTGGGAGGAAACCGGAGCACCCGGAGGAAACTCACGCAGACACGGGGAGAACGTGCAGACTTCGGCCAGACAGTGACCCAAGCGGGAATCGAACCTAGGACCCTGGTGCTGTGAATCAACGGTGCTAACCACTGCGATACGTAACAATAGTAAATTGCAGGTCTCCTTACTTTAAAGAAGAGAAAGCAAAGTTCAACGGATCTGGATGATTTATTTTAAAGTCCACGGTTGATCTATTGGCAGATTTGATTAATTTACGTTTCTGTATTTGGTTGTAATGATAGACCGTGCGACATTTCAGAATCATTTTCGTTAACCTTGATTTACTTTTCTAAAACCCTGTTTGCCACAGTATTCGTTGCAATCAATATTTGACATATCGTCCAACGCCAGGTAGACCCCTTACCTCTTGCTTAGTTTTGATTTATGCTGCCTATCGGGCCTGCTTGCATTCCTCCTTGCGTTGACGAACAACACGTGTGCCTGACTTTGGAGAGCTTGGTGAGCAATGTCCTTTGAAAAGGCAAAATGGCACGACTGCGGGGAGCAGCAGCCACAGTTATCACAAGCTGACGATTCCGTGGAATGTATCGAATCATATTATGAAACATGGTGGAAAAGCGTACAATATTAGCCACAAGACAACGTTTGCTTCCCAAGGCGTTGTTCAGTCCCATGCTTAGGTAACGATAGAAGGGCTTTGTTGTTGCCCGTGGGCTGTACTGAACCTCATATACGGTTATTTTATTTGCACGGTGGGTGTACAAATCGGAATAGAATTCATAGAATTTACAGTGCAGAAGGAGGCCATTCGGCCCATCGAGTCTGCACCGGCTCCTGGAAAGAGCACCCCACCCAAGGCCAACACCTCCACCCTATCCCCATAACCCAGTAACCCCACCCAACTCTAAGGGCAATTTTGGACACTAAGGGCAATTTATCAACCCCAATCCACCTAAACTGCACATCTTTGGACTGTGGGAGGAAACCGGAGCACCCGGAGGAAACGCACGGACACACGGGGAGGATGTGCAGACTCCGCACAGACAGTGACCCAAGCCGGAATCGAACCTGGGACCCTGGAGCTGTGAAGCAATTGTGCTATCCACAATGCTACCGTGCTGCCCCACAATGCTACCGTGCTGCCCCACAATGCTACCGTGCTGCCCCGCAATGCTGCCGTGCTGCCTTTCAATGCTAAACGGCAACCACCGACAACAAATAATTAGCGGAAACCGACAAGGAAAATCAAAAATAAAGCCACGACTTCTCATCAGTGATGTACAGTCATACTTTACCAAATTAAAATTCTCCGTGTCAGAAGTGTGACTGTGATTTACGTTTCAGGGAACTGCAATGTGGGGTTCTATGATTCTATGGAAGTGTTTTGCATAAATTGAATGACTCTCAACGAAACAAACGCCTTCCCTTTATTTCAGACGATAATAGCAATTTTAAGTCCAGAGTTGCATGCATGTAGAATATACAAACCACAGTTACATTTAATGATTATGAACGAGGTGACACAACAAATAATCTCTTATAGTGATAAATATCCAGCTTCTACGTCACGTGGTCTTCTGTTCCTTGTGTCATTGATGTTAAATGACCCCTTTCACCTCTTCTTGTCTTCGCTGGGGGAGGGGGGGGGGGGGCGGAGACGTGGTAGAAATATTTTAACATATGTCGATGTCGGTTGTGATTTTTCAGAAATTAAGAAGTAAAACTACTTAAACTGGGAACTGAGACATGAAATTGCGTATAACTACACCTTCCAACAAACGTATTCCAATAACACAGAATGCAATGTTTTAATCGTAAACCGCCTCAATGTAAAAGTGCCGGAAGATAATGAAGGATATATACACGTACCCGAACACAAGTCACGTTGGGACATAATAGACATTTTTCTGCGTTTCCATTTAACAGCTAGAATTATTTCATTTAAACTTTAAATTCATAATTGAATGCGAACAGAAGTTATCCAAATTGTCAGTCGGTTTAGTTTAACATTTTACCATGAATCGCTTGCCCACTGGGGTGGCTTCTTCTCGATCTGCAGTGGATACCTTAGCAGAGACATGGACATTGCAAACCCTGTAAGTTTCACTCCCATCAAAATCAGCTGCCTTGGCAGCGAACTTCCAGTGCCATCGGGTTGTTTCTGGCCTGTGGAGAACGAAACAGTCAAATTGAACAATTATTGTATTTATTCCACTCGAGCAGCTGATCGAAATATTCACGAAGTGAGTTTCCGATTGACTTGTGCACTCGTACGCGCAGATTGTCCATAATATATTGTGTTCACAGTTGTATTCTGGACAACTAACTTTGCACTAATGATTGGGCTCAGTCCTTCCAGTTTGTTTTGGATCCTGGCGTTGATTTTCTATTATTTCTGAATAGTTTACTCACTCCTTTGGTGCCACAAGTTTTACAATACAAAGCGTTGAACAATGTTTTCGTCCTTTTATGGGGGTTATAAAATTAGTATATTCTGTGACTGCAGCTTTAAACTTCGGTACACGAAGTGGGTCATGTGGCCTATTCAGCAGTCTGCTCGGAGGTCGGCCTATTTAGTTTCCTTGTTAGACGATAAAGGGAGGTTTGGCGTATATAAATGATTGGACGATGCAAGGCCTTTGCTCTTTGAGACAATCGAACGAGTCTGAGTTGACAATCAGTAGTCCCCGAGACTTCCGGTAGCAGAGAAAGTTACTGAAGGCAGAGAGTTGAAACTAGCTGCATTATACACCGTCCATTTATCTCTAAAATGGAAGGAACTTGCCATCCAGAATTACAAGTCAGCATTTAAAGCTCGACACAAAGTTTCACGTTGCCATGGGACGGGAGTAGAGGAAGCAAAGTTTGAAGGCTTCCCTACAAATCATTGATTATAACAGAGAGGCAGCAACTTTGTGTGGTGAAGAATAACATTTAGTCTGCATGGCTTTGTGAGCCACTACAGCCAGATTCCGAAAGGAGATGGCCATTGATCGAATGTACACTTCCTGTAGTCTAGGCAGTCAAAGTTGCTACTTTGGGGACAACCCATTGGAATCTGGGAGCAACCGTGCACTGTTTGCTAAAAGGCGGTAGAATGAGAGAACGCTTATAATGCAGAAGGAGGAACTCGGCCCACCGAATCCGCACCGACGTTCCCGAACACCATCCCACGCAGGCCCATTTCCCGCCCTTTCCCCGTAACCCCATTTAACATTTGAGCACTAAGGGGCAGTTTAGCATGGTCAATCCACCTACTTGCACATTTTCAGTCAATAGTATCCCTTTTAGGGCATTTTTAGCTCTTTTCTACAGTAAAAGTTTTTAAAATGAGATGTTGACGTGTTGAGATTTCCACTATCATCTTGAAATTAGATTTGTTTGTGAAAGTTTATCAGCATCTCCGGGGATCACAGCAAGGGACATGTTTGGTGTTATGGCTAGGAACTGAAGGTCATTAATATCCTCCTGTATATTTTGTGTTTCAGTGGGATCATGACAGATGTGACTTTGCTCCGTATATGCGCCTTTCCTCCGTATATCTTGGATGAGCTGAAATCCATCAAGCATGGGATGACCTATCTGCACTTATCTATATGTAGATAGAATACGCGGGAGGTAATCGCAGTTGGGTGGATGGCCGTTTTCTGTGTGCTGGAATAACGCCAAATGCGCAGGTGTCTATCCCGGTTTCAGCTGAGATGGATTTTGGGACTGCCTCCTCTTTCTCCTCCTTGATGATTCTCCGAAGTCAGCCATGATTTGTTGACTTTCCAATAATAAATTCTCCCGGCAAGAAAGTAGCTACACTATCAAAATTATATACATGCACGCATTACTCTGTATACCTAATGTTGAATAGATGCACGTGTGCGCATATTTGCCTGCCAGCATCAAATCAAGGTTCAGTCGCAACTGGTTTTAAATAAAACAGCGAAGTCACATGATTTCAGGCCAGAAGAACAATACCAACGGATATTTCTGCCATTTTTGGCACGGTGCCAATGAACAAAACATAAAGAAAGCAGATCATAAGGTCGTTTTTTCCAAGTAGCTTAAAAAAAGGAGAGAGTGTTTGAGGGATCTAATTCTAAACACTAGGGTCTTGGCAGATCAAGTTGGGTGCACTTTCAGAGGGTCGGTGCAGACGCAGTTAGCCGTATTGCCTCCTTTTGCATTGTAGGGATTCTATGTTAAGCAAGTTATTTTGTTAGATTTGAGTAAACGTGCATTATCTTCCAGGGAATCAAAATCTATAAATATCCTTCATAGATTTTGTGTTGAGCATTAAAAAAAAAATTATAATAGAATACATGAGCATTCATCTCCACGGATTCCACATTTATAAATATTCTTCATAACACTTATTTCAGAATTACAGAGTGGGTATTGGAGGAGTAAGCAGTTTGATCTGTTGTTTAAAAAATGTATGGAAAGAAAGACAGATATGAGCACAATAGTAACTTACCGTTGACTGTTACCCGGGTGCCCTTTCCTGTTCCTTTACCAACACCCATCAAAACTATTTCACAATAATATATCCCAGAATCATTCTGTTTTGCGGCAATTACGGTAATTTGGTCCGATTTAGAAGAGTCATCGGATTTCTCCAATACTCGACCAATAAATTCTTCAGAGTTGTTCGTAACTCTACATCTTTCACGACCTAACACTTGCTTGTACCAGTTGATTGCATAACCTCTGCTCCTGACGGACGCAGTAAATTTGCAGACGATTTGAAACACCTCTCCTTCCATTATTTCGATAATTGGTGGAGTTTGAGACCGGCAATAGCAACAGCTGTAAAACAGAGACACCAATTATCCTTGTCAGACTAATATACTCCGCATTTCAATCTACGTGTCCTGACAACTGGCCAATTATTCAAATGCGATTCATGACGAATGCAAACAACGAATCCAAACTTACATGTCCTGACATTCAGCGTCAAGATAACTATCGATTTCCCGACTATCCACCTTATTATTGTCATCGGTACTTCCGTTTTCTATGATCTCCTAAAATGGCTGAAAACACCGAATACTGCAAAAACTATGGCTCAGCTAGCATCCCGACTGTTGTCCTAATGAATTATGCTCCAATACTAACCTTACCCCTCAACAAACTGCTGGTATATCTGCAAACCTGGCAGACACAAGGCACTGTGGAAATTGCCCACCTAAGGCCTACCCATGAAACGTGGGTTGCTTGCGATGCAATTATTTGTTTCCCGATTTTCCACTCCCAACCACCAGCAAATAGATGAAATACATATTTCGCTATGAAACAGAGATTCAATCAGCAATAATTTGATCGACGATGATCAGTTTGGATTTCAGCAGGACAGTTGCGTCCGGGAATCATTTCGGCCCTTCTCCAAAGATGGTCAAAAACAAAATTGTAGTAGTGAGGTGAGATTTAAAAAATCTGGATTTTCATTCAGCATTTGGTTATATTCAACTGTCATTTTTCTAAGTGTGACATCAGGTAGTCTTGGCAAAATTTTAGTCAGGTGAAAACTGGGCAAACACACCACTGCTTGGAGTTACGTCGACCTCAGAGAAGATGGCGGTGGTTTTTGAATGTCAATAATCTGAGACAAGGTCATGCGCAAGACTTCGTCAGTGCAGTGCCTTATGCCCACCCTTCAATGCTTTATCAATAACCGTCCCTCCGTCATTTACTCAGCAGTGGAGATGTTCGCAGATGACGTTTTTAATGTGCGGCAACATTCATAACTCCTCATATCTTGTACCAGTCTGTGTCCATAGGCAGTAAGACTTGAACAATGCTCAGTCTTGGGACGAAAAGTGATAAGTTAGTTCCGTATCACAAACGTGCTTGCCAATAATCCCTTGCATCAAGAGATGATCTAATCATATCCCTCTTTACAATCACCAGCATTAGCACTACTAAATTTCGCAACAAAATGCCCTGGTTGTTGTCATTGAACAAATATTTAACTGGACGAGTCACATGATGATTGTTGCTACAAGGGCAGGCCAAAGGCTAGGAATTCTGTGGCACATTATTCACCTCTTGATTCCGACTTGCTCAACATCGTAATTCAGAACTCAGGAGTGCGATAGAATATGTCCCACTTGCATAGTTGTGTTGGCAAAAACCTGGCTCACATATTTTCCACCATTTGAGAAAAAGTACCCTGCTGGATCCTGTTACCATTGCTGCACGTGAAATCCGTGTGTTCTATATGGAAGATAAACTAAAGCAACTATCCAAGCTTCCTTTTACTGCACTTTCCAAATCGCCAACCCCTACCAACTCAGGGGTAAACGGCAGCAGACGTATGGCAACACCAGCACCGACATATCATCCCGACTTGAAGCAATGTTCTCCTACCGTCATATCGCTGTGCCTCAATCCTGGAACGCCCTCCCAACAACGTGGTGGGTGCAGCTCCATCACAAGGATTGGACCGGATAACAATGGCGCCTCATCACCAATGTCTCAAGGACAACTGGTGTCCAGTAAATGCTAACCTAACCAGTGATATCCACATCCGAATGTAAATAAATGTTGCAAACCAGTTTAATGCTCACCAGATATCGGCAGTACACCGATTATCGTACCTGGATACATTTTTCTATTTTCGTCTGTGAAGGCGATCTGTAAACACATTTTTAATTGACGTGTAATGAAGTTGCAACCTCTTCTAAAGTGGCATTTTATCTTCTTCGTGACAGCGACCTGCTGCTCACTAACCTATCTCGAAATTGGTCTCTCGCATCTGCACATAGTTTATTTTTAAATATATGGAAATGAAATACACTGGGCCCTCTAACATTAGGGGGAGAACTGCGGAAATCTAGGGAACAGCGCGAACGCAAATGTAGGGCAAAATCTAAAATTAACTGATTGGACTGAATAGCCTGCGTCTGACCGTGACCTCTCTGAATTTCATAGATTATCATAGAATTTACAGTGCTGACGGAGGCTATTCGGCCCATCGAGTCTGCACCGGCTCTTGGAAAGAGCACCCTACCCAAGGTCAACACCGCCACCCTATCCCCATAACCCAGTGACCCCAGCCAACATTAAGGGCAATTGTGGTTACTAAGGGCAATTTATCATGGCCAATCCACCTAACCCGCACATCTTTGGACTGTGGGAGGAAACCGGAGCACCCGGAGGAAACCCACGCACACACGGGGAGGATGTGCAGACTCCGCACAGACAGTGACCCAAGCTGGAATCGAACCTGGGACCCTGGAGCTGTGAAGCAATTGTGCTATCCACTATGCTACCGTGGTGCCCCAAATTTAGTCGATGAACTGCGTTTTCTGGTTCTTCCGCTGCAGTTAAGATGACTAAATAAAATGTTCACACTCAACTTTACCCTGTCTGTTTTCTATGATATCTAACCGTCAGCTTGTTGACCGTGAAACTCAATATTTATTTAACGTGACGGACATTACAAATGGAAATGAAAAATCTCAGGTGATTGCCATGAAATGTTAACCAGGACGGTGAATTTGATTTGGTAGAATATTGCACTCTAAGTACTTACCGAGCGTTATCTCCTCATTGTGAGTGAGGTTTTCTTGTGCTAAGGCTCTGCCACAGCATTAGTGATCCCTTTTGCGATTATTTCCCGTTGATACGATTAAGATGTATCATCAAATAAACTGACACCAGCTTCATTGAAATAATGTATATTATTAAGTGTCATACTATTTACTTCAACAGCAATACATCTTTATAGCACAGATTAAATTGAATATCAGTGGAGAAGGAAAGTAAGCGGTATAGCTTTGATCATAAAGTCTTTCATTTCTTTGTACTACTCGTGACCACTGGATGTCCCAACGGAAGTATGGTTTTTAAACATATTTGTTTAAGTTTTACATTTTAACAAACAGCGCAACAAAACCACAGGAGAATTTCAGCACAGCAAGCAAGGAAAACATGTTCAATATTATGAATACAGAGAGGAACAGGGGATAAGAGAACAGCTTTAATACAATCATTAGGCATGCTAGCTGCCTTCAAGCCCCACAAGTGAGTAAGAGAGAAACAAGATAAGGCCATTAAACATAGTATTGTAGTGCACGCCTTCCAATGCAGCCACTGCTCGCAACTACCACCAGAGTTTCGGGTATTTTTTTCACGCTATATTTGGGTGGACACCAATGCCACACTCCTCAACTTTAGCGCCACCAGAGGCATTCGCGACATCCTCCCCTCAAATAGCAGACTGGTCTGCACTCCTGCAGGAACCAATGACGGATACTTGATATCCACCCTCAAAAAAGTAAATCACAAACAAAATATACACCAGGCAACATAACCACAATCTGAGAACCAACATCATTCCACACTTTTGTACAGAGAGGCCTGGCAGCTGCATATTTGTTGTAATCAACCCCGTCAACGTCTCACAACAAAATAAATGAAAAGGTGACTACCAGCAGCGGATCACAGGATAAAAGGGGATCCGGACCCAACTATGGGTCCGAATTCCCCTGGCCACGCGTTTATGAAGAGAACAATCTGCTCATTCAAATAGGAAAACGTCCTGGTAATAAGGAGGGATGCGGGTGGGGAGGTGGGGGGTAGTGCGGGGGGGAGGGGGGGGGGGCTCACGGGAATATCAGCCTAAGTAAAGGACTCAGATCAACTCCAGGCCTGTGTGCACAGAGTCCATCGGCCAAGGATATGCAAACACCTCTATAGCATTACACAGCCTCTCAGGAGGTCCCTAATAAATGTCTTGGAGAAGGGATATCCCAAGCTCGAGGGGGCAACAGAATACCAACCGCAGCACCAGACCTTCCTAGCTCAGCACCCTCTGGCATACGAGTTGATACCCATAGGACCTTTAGTACACCCCAAAACCTACACTCCAGCCGGTAGTGCACCTCACAACCAACGCCCACGGATGTGCACCACACATCCCCCCCCCCCCCCCCCCCGCCCCTGTCACGAAAAAAGATTATGCCGACCCTGCTGGAGAAACCCCGCTACAAAGTGAAGAAGAATCTAGAAGTCGAGCAAACACTGGGCGCCATGTAGGAGGGTCAGATCTCGCCCCACTCCCAGACAACATGCCCCCCCCCCCTCCATAGACTACCGGACCAGACTAGAATTCCTAAGAGCCCACTGCCCGCCCTAACCCTAAAAGAATAATTATCGAGCAGTAATAGACATATTAGCCACTGCCCAGAACTGTCCCCCATTGCGAGAAGGATATAAAATATATCACAACGCTGCCTCACTAGTGATAGAAACACTGCCTCCACAAGGAAACCCCAGCCGCGTCGATACCGGACAATCAATAAACAACAGTATAAGACGGCTTGGAGGAGGGCACCTAACTCCCTCATCACACATACCCCCGCACGAAGGAAAGGCTCCAACAACGTAGAGCATGGCATAGAGACTGTATTTTCAAAAAAACAATCCAGGATTAACCGAACCCACCTCAGTGTCTGCCACCAATCATTTCCCCCTATTCAAATTGCTCGAAAGAAAAAAGACCAGCCAACCTCAAGGAAGAGTCAGAGGGAATCCAATCCTCCCCAGCATGAATAATCTGTCCGGCCATCGAAGGGGATAGGTGCAGATTCTTAAATTCAAAATAAGCAAATACAAACAGAAAACCCGATATGGTCAGCTCTAACTGGAGGGCTATCCTCCATCTCTCTGAGGATTAAACTAACAATAGCTGCAACTCCTCCCCAACCATTCACCCGTCACACTGCCATAGATCCATTCGTCCTCACCATGAAAGAGATAAGGGGTCTCCAAAATGCACTCTCTGCCCATAACGACAAGGAGTACCGCACCAAAAAGACAAGTAAAACTGTACAGACCACATATCACACAATCGGCTCAACATTGTTTTTGTTAGAACAGGTGACCTCCGCACTCGTTGTCGTGGGCCCCAACCCACCGTAGGCTCCAAAGGCTGGACACATTGTCTTGCAACGAAACTCATGCCCCCAGCCTCCACGTCAAGATTACTGAATTATGGCAGAAATTTGCAAATTCGCCTCCCTCCTCTTGTCAGTGACAGGGATCGCCCACACTCCTTGTCTGGCCCCCATCTCCCCAGCCCTTAGGACAGATGACACGCCACGCAGCAGGATCTCGACGGAACAAAGGCAAGCCGTTACCACGGAAAGTGTTCTATGGAATATGAGTGTTATCGGCCGTGCATCCACTATTTTCCTACGCGTACCTTGAAGTTCGCCAAATTGAGCAACGAAGAACTGCACCAAAGAGTGGAGATCATCATCCAAAACAACATTCTGAGCCGGTTCAGCTGTGGGCTACACAGCTGGTTTGTGATGCAGAACAAGGGCAGCAGCGGGTGTTCAATTCCTGTACCGGCTTACCCGAACAGTTGCCGGAACGTGGCGACTAGGGGCGTTTCACAGTAACTTCATACTTGTGACAATAAAATATATATTTTTTCAATGGCCGCCATCAGCCCGATGCACACAGCACCGCCGATCGCAACAACACAACTGCAGGTTGGGGCCCACCCTTGCCAACGACGGTCGCCTCAGTTAAACGGAGAATCTCTACAATTTAACTCGACTTCAAAACTCCAAAGTTCTCCAGGACTTATGTCCCAAAGAATGACAATAATGAAATGTGCACTGGGATAAGAAAGCGGATTAAAAGCCTAGGAGAGCCAGACCTCGCGAAAACGCGGCAGCACCCGCGCTCACATCAGAGGTGACCCCCGAAAATGCAGTGCATGTTGTAATTTAGCAAACGCAGGAATGTTGGCCTGGTCAGGTAATGATGCCGGGCTTTCATGGATAAATATTGTGCAGGACACCAGGAATTTCTCTTCTTTTGAAAACTGTCATGTATTTTCTTAAAGCTACTTCAATGTGCATACGAGAACTTTCTTTAAAATCCCATCCAAAAGTTGGTACATCTGGCAATGCAACATCCCTTCCTTACTACCCTGCGATGACAATCTCGAGCTGTGTGCTCAAGTGTGACCTTTCCGCATCACCTCCTGATGCAGCAAGGACGAGGGAGGGACCGATTCAGTCCCAGTGAAGTCAGTGAAACCAACCCTCAGGTTGCTGCAGAAATGCAATTTCGTGTGCTTTGTTTCCCAATCCTGTGAACAATTCACCTCTTTAGTGTTGAATCATGACCTATGACATATTACAGAGGCTCGATGAGCTGGACTCGAAAGCTGCAGGCCCCCAAACGTTTGGGTGAGCTTTAGCAAAGAGTGAGTTTTAACAGCATTATCAAAGGCGGAATGCTGTCCCGTAAGCGAAAGGAGCACGGGGACTGGGGAACAGTTATGAAGAAGTATCCCCTACAACTGGAAACTTTAACTTTACTTCTCTTTCCATGGGTGCTTCCAGATCTGCTGAGATAATGATGCCCATGCAACGATTGTCGTAAATTCCAACTGACTAATAACGTTTAGGGAAGGAAATCTGTTGCCCTTACTTGGTCTCCATGAGAGTGCAAAAACTTAGCAATGTGTTTGACACTTAACTGGTCAAGAAATGCTGGCCGAGCCAGTGAGAGCCACATCTCATGAACGAATGGTTGAGCGGGTGGTATTGCGGAATTTGGCTATGGACCGATGTAAAGACGGGGGGGGGGGGGGGGGGGATCAGAATTGGGTCTTTAGCAAACCGAGGGCATCTAAAAGTCAATGACATTCTCAGTTTAAATTAATTTATTTTACTTTAAATGTAAATGTGCTCCTATGCTCACGAGAATCCAGCCCTTCCAATCAGGGTTGACATATGTAACAAGTTAATACACTTCTAACCGAAATCGCAATATGCAGAAATACTTGAGTCAAGACCTTGGCTTCGTTTTAATCTGGTTGGGCGAGTAATACAGATACTCCGGCTATTGCTCTGGAGACATTGATAAAGCAGGAATTGAAAGATGGATCAGGAATGGTGACCATGAAACTATCATCGAAACTTGTGTAAGTCCATCTGTTTTACTAATTGTTCTAAGGGAAGGAAATCAGCCGTCCTTACCCGATCTGCCCTTTATGTGACGCCAGACTCACAGCAGGATAGTTTAAATCATAAGTGTCCTCTGAAATAGTCTAGCAACCACTCTGTTCAAAAGCCATTAGGGATGCCCTTGATAGCAACACCAACATACCACGAAAGAATAATTTTTAAAAGATGAGTTTAAATTCAATTCACAATTTTAAAAAATCTGAATTTGAAAAGTAGTCTCAATTATTGTGACCGTGAAACTCTCATAAATTGTTGTAAAAACTTATCTGTTTCACTAATGTCCTTTACCGAAGCAAATAAAACGATAAGGAAAAGCAGCAGAAGTAGGAAATCCAGCCCATCGAGTCTACTCCATCAGTCCGTGAGATCATGACTGATCTGATGTGGTAATCCTGAACTCCGGATTTCCGCTGGCGGCCATGATGTGAGAGGTCGCTTATTCCCCCTATTTATGGGGGATTTGACCGGTCAAAATTGGAGACTGTTGAAGCAGAGAAGAGGAATCCCCCACCAGTGCATGGAGTCGTGGTCCAGAAGTGGTCTGAAAAGCAGAGATTGTTGGACAAAGAAGAGAGTGGATCCTGCAGCATATGAAAACATGGTGGAGGTTCAGGAGCTGGGATTGCCGGTCCAGTGGTCAACGGAGCAGCTGGTGAAATTCCCCCAGGAGAGTTTCGCCAAGCAAAGGCAGGGTACCTGGACCCGATTAAGACGGGGATTGATCGGGTGGAGCAAAGATTGGAAGCCCAGGGACTGGCGATCCAGAAGGTGGAAGAGAAGGTGGCTGAGCACGAGGACCAGCTAACAGCGAGAGCAATGGAGATGGATCTGATGAGGGACCATCAGAAAAGTGTGCAGGAGGAGGTGGAGGATTTGGAGAACTGGTCGCACAGGCAGAATTTGAGGATCGTTGGCCTACCGGAGGTCATCAAGGGACCGGACACAGGGGCATACGTGGCGCCTATGTTTGACAAGTTGCTTTGCGACTGTGCATTTGCTCGACCCTTGGAAGTGGAAGAGCGCTTGCGAGGAATCCACGGATGAATGTGCCGCCGATGGCGATGGTGGTATGAATACATTGGTTTCTGGATAAGGAACAGATTTTGAGGTGGGCCAGGCAGACGAAGAGCTGCAAATGGGAAGGCAATGAGTTGCACATTTACCAGGACTAGGGTGCAGAACAGGCCAAAAGGAGAGCGAGCTTTAACAAGGTTGAATTGGCACTCTTCAAGAAGGGGGTGAAGTTCGACATGTTGCACCCAGCTCGTTTGTGGGTCACTTACAAGGGCCAAGACCTTTATTTCGGATTGCCGGATGAGGTGATGGACTTTGTCAAGGACAGGAGACTGGCAGGTGATTGAGGACATTGAACCTGGGGGCGAGTAGTTCTCTAACTGTGCTGTTGAATTAATTTTCTTTTTGAGCTGTGTATGCAGTGTTTTTGTACCAATCTTTGGGCAGTTACTCAGTTTTGTATGCCGGTTAACTTTGTTCTTGTGGGGGAATGGTGGGTGCTATTTTTTCTTTGTGTTTGTTGGGGATTGTGATATTTTGCATTTGTATGCTCGGGGGGGGGGGGGGAGAGAGAGAACAATAGGGGATATGATGCTTGGCACCCTGGCCGGGGCTACTAGGGTTAGTTGGGCGGGCTAGCTCACGGAAGCGCAGTGGGGGGAAAGCAGGTGACAGTTTGATATGGGGGGTTGGGATTGTTGTTTTGTGTGTGGGGGAACGGGGTGGCAGGGGGGAATTATTCTGCTGACTGGGAGGGACTAGCGTTGGGAGACAAATTGGAGGTCGATGACGTTGGATGCCCGAGGGCGGGCCTGAGGAGGTGTGGGACGCGAGCTGGAGGCTGGCATAAGAAGGGTGATGATTGATCGGCGAGGGGGGGGGGGGGGGGGGTGACCCCAACCAAGCTGATCACATGGAACGTGAGAGGGCTGGTTGGCCCGGTCAAGAGGGCTCGCGTGTTCGAACATTTGAGGTGGTTGAAGGCGAATGTGGCAATGCTACAAGAGACACACCTGAGGGTAGTAGATCAGACTAGACTGAGGAAAGGGTGGGTCAGGCAGGTATTTCACTCCGGGCTAGATTCAAAAACTAAGGGGGTTGCGATCCTGATCATTAAGCGGGTTTCATTTGAGGTAGGGAATATAGTGGCACACTCAGGGGGTAGGTATATCTTGGTGAGCATGATGCTAGAGTGGCTGCCGGTGGTATTAGTGAATATTTACGCATGAAAGTGGAACCTCGCAGAATTTATGTAAGGGAAGATCCCGGGCCTGGACTCACTTAAGCTGATCATGGGGTGAGGGGGGGGGGGGATTTTAATACGGTCATTGATCCAAGGTTGGATTGGTCGAGTTGAAGGACAGGGAAGGTTCCATCTGCGGCGAAGCTTCTAAAGGGGTTTTTGGAACAGTTGTGGAGTTGGGGGGTGGGGATTTGGCTTTGAGCCATGGAGGTTCGGACGGCCAAGAGCGAAGGAGTTTTCTTTTTTTCCCCGTGCGCACAAAGTATAGTTCCGGATTGATTTTTTCATTTAAAACAGGGCTTTACTGGCAGGGGTGCTGGATACCGAGTATTCGGTGATTGTTGTGTTGGATCATGCCCCATACTGGGTGGATCGACGGGTGAGCAAGGAGGGGGGTCAGTGCCCGCTATGGAGATTAGATGTAGGACTGTTAGTGGATGAGGGGGTGTGCGGGCGGTTGAGGGAGGCCATCCAGAATTATTTGGAGATAAATGACACAGGGGAAGTTTGGGCAGCAACGGTTTGGGTAGCGCTGAAGGCAGTGATTAGGGGGGAGCTAATTTCCATACGGGCTCATAGGGAGAAGGTAGATCGGGTAGAGATGGATAGGCTGGTGAGGAAAATACTCCAGGTTGATAGAAGGGATTCTGAAACTCCGGAGGCAGGGTTGCTGAAGGAGCGGCAGAAGCTGCAGATGGAGTTTGGTCCGTTATCCAGTGGAAAAATGGTGGGGCAGTTGAGGAAGGCAACACGGGCGCTATATGAGTATGGTGAGAAGGCCAGTAGGATGCAAACACACCAGCTAAGGAAGAGGGAGGCAGCCAGGCAGATAGGAAGAGTGAAGGACAGAGGAGGCAATACGGTCTTGGACTCAGAATGGGGTGTTTAAGGAGTTTTATAGTCGGCTGTATGAGTCAGAACCCCCAGCTGGGGTGGAAGGGAGGAGGCAGGTTTTGGAGGTGCTGGTGTTTCCGAAGGTGGAGGAAGGGTTAGTGGAGGGGTTGGGAGCCCCGATCGGGATTGTGGAAGTAGTAGAGGGATTGCAGGCCATGCAGTTGGGCAAGGCCCTGGGACTGGACGACTACCCTGTGGAATTCTACGCGACGTTTTCTGGGATGCTGGGCCCACTGCTGGTGAGGGAACGTAATGAGGCTAGGGAGCGAGGTGACGATCCCCAACATTGCAGACTTCGATATCATTGATCCTGAAGCGGGAGAAGGGCCCAGAGCAATGTGGGTCATGCAGATCAATCTCCCTGTTGAATGTCGATGGCAAATTGCTGGCCAATATTTTGGCCTCAAGGATGGAGGACTGTGTTCCTGTGGTGATAAGGAAAGAGTAGGCGAGGTTTGTTAAAGACCGGCAGCTAACGGCCAACGTTAGACGGCTCCTAAATGTAATCATGATGCCCTCCGAGGGAAAGGAGGTGGAGGTAATGGTTGCTATGGACGCGGAAAAGGCCTTCGACCTGGTGGAATGAAATTATCTGTGTGAGGTCCTGGGACGGTTCGGGTTTGGGGCAGGCCTTTATTGAATGGGTTTGGTTGCTATACCAGGCACCTGTGGCGAGTGTGCGGATGACCCGGCTGAGTTTGGACTATTTTAAATTGCACCGGTGGACAAGGTAAGGGTGTCCTCTCTCCCCACTGTTGTTTGCATTGGCCATAGAGCCATTGGCGATGGCGCTGAGAGCATCAAAGCACTGGACGGGGCTAGTGGGGGAGGGGGGGGGGGGGAACACGGGGTCTCATTATATGCAAACGACCTACTCCTATATATTTCTGACCCGTTGGGGTGATGGGGGAGGTTATGGGAATTTGGCCGCTTCTCGGGGTACAAATTGAATGTGGGTAAAAGTGAGCTTTTTGTGATCCAGACGAGGGGGCAGGAGTGGAGACTGGGGGAATTGCCATTTAAAGTGGTGGGAGGGAGTTTCGGTCGCATGGGAATTCAGGTGGCACGGGGATGGGAGCAGTTACATGAATTAAATTTGACCCGACTAGTTGAATAAATGAAGGAGGAGTTCGGAGGTGGGACATGCTCCCCTTGTCACTGGCGGGGACGGTACAGACCGTAAAAATGACAACCCTCCCGAGATTTCTGTTTGTTTTCCAGTGCCTCCCTATTTTCATACCAAAGGCCTTTTTTAAGTGGGTGAATAGGGTGATCTCTGGTTTTGTGTGGGCAGGTAAAACCTCGTGAGTAAAGAGAGTAATGTTGGAGCCGAGGGGTGGCGGGGTGGAGGCGGCGGCGGGGGGGGGTGGGGGGCGTGGGTTGCTGGCGCTGCGGAACGTTAGTGATTACTACTGGCTCCCAAATATGGCCATGACCAGGAAGTGGGTAATGGTGGAGGGGGGGGGGGGGGGCGGGGAGTCGGTGTGGGAGCAAATAAAGGCACAAGCTGGTGGGAATTTGCAGCGGCTGCTCTGCCGTTCTCGCCGGCTCGGTGTGGTAATCACCGGTTTGTCCCGGGGAGGCTGGATGGGTAGTTTCGGCGCTGGTAGGGAGCAGGAATTGAGAGGCTGGGGGGTCTATGTATTGATGGGAGCTCTCCATTTTTAGAGGATTTGGAGGAGGAGTATGAAATGCCTGGAGGGAATGAGATTCGATATCTGCAGATAAGGGATTTTGCGCAAAGGAAAGTTTCGACCTTTCTGTTTCTACCGCTACAGGTGATGCAGGACAAGGTAGTTTCCAGAACGGGGGAGGGGAAGGGGAAAGCTTTGAAAAAAATGCTTATTCTCACAAATAGGCTTCAAATGAAGTTACTGTGAAAAGCCCTTAGTCGCCACATTCCGGCGCCTGTTCGGGGAGGCTCGTACGGGAATATTTGGTACTTTGGATATCTATAAAGAACTTATGGAGTGGGAGGAAACTCAGATAGGTGAGCTAAAGCGTAAATGGGAAGATGAGTTGGGAACGGAGTTAGAGGCGGGTCTGTGGGAGGATGCGCTGAGCAGAGTCAACATATCCTCATCATGTGCCAGGCTCAGCCTGATACAATTCAAGGTGGCCCACCGGGCACACATGACGGTGGCCCGGATGAACTAGATTATTGGGGATCGCGGACAAGTGTGTGGGATGTGCGGGAGGGCCAGGAAACCATGTTCATATGTTTTGGGCATTCCCGAAGCTTAGGGGAGACTGGCAGCGATTTGCGGATGTCATGTCCACAGTACTAAATACAAGAGTCCAGAGGTGGTGACCTTTGGAGTTTCGGTAGATCTGGGATTCCAGGGGGTGAGAGAGGCTGAAGTTTTGGCCTTTGACTCCTTGGTAGCCCGGAGACGGATCTTATTAGCATGGAGGGACTCGATACCCCGGAAATCAGGGGTTTGGGTTAGTGACATGGCTGGGTTTCTCGGACTTGAGAAAATTATGTTTGCCCTGAGGTGATCAACATTAGGGTTCTTCCAGAGGAGGCAGCCATTGACCGACTTGTTCAGAGAAAGCTAAACTGTCAGCAGATTCAAATAGCGGGGGGGGGGGGGAAGGGGGGGGGTTGGGGGTAGGGGGAGTTAGAGTATTTTAGCATAGGCGGGGTCAGTGGGAGATGGAGGGATGTGCTACGCACTGAACAATGTGTACATTTGTATTTGTATTGTTTATTGTTATAAAATCATAAACGCCTTACTAAAACGTTTTTTTTAAAATAAATCCTGAACCACTTTCCTGCATTATCCCCATAATCCTTGATTCCCAGAACGATCACAAATCTGTCTATCTCAACCTTGAACATAATAACAACCCAGCCTCTATAGCTCTCAGCGTTAAATAATTTAACAGATTCGATAGCCTCTGAGAGACAAAATTTCTCCTCATCTCCGCCTTAAATGGGCGATTCCTTCCTCTGATATTATGGCCTCCTGTCCTGGACTCTTCCAAAAGAGGAAACAACCTTTCAGCGTCTACCCTGTAAACCCCCTCGAGAACGCTTTATGCCTCAATAACGTCGCCTCTCATTCATTTAATCTCAAATGTGTCCAGGATCAACCTACTCAACCTCTACTCCAAAGAAAATCTCTTCTTTCGCGGGATCAACCTAGTGAACCTTCTCTGGTAAGTGTGTTTACCTCTACTTACCCAATCTGTCTTACATGTGACTTCAGATCCACCGCAATGACGTTTATGCTTAACTCTACTTCAGTAAAAAATGTTACCCTTGCCAGCGACAGTTACATTTCAATCAATCTTTTTTTTCAGAAAAGGTTTGACCTTCAAGTTCACCTTCCCAATTCCACTCCTATGTTACCAAAACGAACAGTTGAACTTTGGGCAGGGGAACCCTGAACATGATTACTGCTTTACTAAAGAATAGAAAGATAAAGATTCACCTACTTTTGTCTGTCAACGAAGTGTGTTATTTACAGTTAGATCTCTGCATTTTCCTGGTTTTTTGGCTGTAACAAAATCATTTATGGAACGCGATCGGGAAGCACGATGCTTTAAAGGGTTTTGTCAGCATTTTCTTGAAGAATAAGAGGATTTGAAACTTCAATCCTGTCTTATGCAATACGTCACTGTGAAACACCAGTTCAAATACGAAAGAACGGAATCTTGCAGAACTGTTAAGAAGTTGCCAAGTACACTTGTATTGGGTAAATATGCCACTATCTGCTTCATTTGTGCCACTGAAAGGTTCATTCGTACTAGACTACTTAAGTAGGATAACGAAAGAGAATGTCATTCCTGCTGAATTGCATTCTCCAAATATTTGCCATTACGGCGTTAAAACAAAGATTTACGAAGATTACTTGTGTCCAGACACTCAATCTGAAACGGAAGTAAATATTGTGAGAATCCTTGTTCCTATTTCATCAAAATTGCAACGATAGTTAGGAGAGGTGTCAAGAATGACGAAAATTAAGATTAAAAAACAAAGTAAAACAGGAAGTTGATTAATGGCATTGTTGAGGTGAGGTGCAAAGCAAATATTTTCCATGTGATGAGAGAAAACAATGGGGCTACAGAGGTGGTAACTTCAAAGTGGAGAGGTAAGGAAATTGACTCCTACCTGCCAAAACAATGACTGCACAGTTTGAGTAAAACATGAAGAATCCGGGAAATATCGACATCAATTTCGTCAAGGTCTGTCAGATTCATGATTCCAGACTAAACACGTCAAGAATAGAGATTTTAATTAAATTGTGATTTCATTTTTAATCGTGTAGTAAGTCTTGATTACTGTCTTAGAACGTCCCTTACACTGCGGCCTAACTTTTCCAAGTGTGGACGATGACTCCATCACAATCTGATTATTGTTGAGTGTTTTCCGTATTCATTTTGCATTTTATCTCTCCTCTCGTAACTCCACTCGCCTATTCCTTTCCTTTTCTCTACCTGTTTTTACTTTGGATAAAATGTTCTGCTTTTATAAACTGACGCAGAGAGGGGAAAGTTCAATAAAAAGCGCAGAGAGAGACAATACTTTAATACAGAGCGTGGAGACAGTGAGGCAAGACTTTAGTCAAGAGCATGGTGCGATAGCGCCGAGACTTCAGTAAAGCATGGAGAGAGGGACACGAGGTTTCAATAAAGAGCGCAGAGAGGAAGGCAAGGTTTCAACAAGGCGTGCAGAGGGAGAGGCGTCTTCAATAAATAGCGGAGAAGCGTAGTAGTGGATAGAGCTACAGGAGAGTGCAAGAGAAGAACACTGGGACAGACAATCAGCAGCATCTAGAGCTGGAGTAGAGGCTATCAGGGAGAGAGCTGATTGATAAATAGTGGATACGTTATTTTTCTCCCAATTAAGGCCACATTAAGAAAATGTAAGAGCTGTAGCTTCTTTAAAAAAAATTTAATAATTTTTCCTCTATGACATTAAAACATGACTGGGGAGCTCAGTCCGGTGTTCTGCACGGCCTGAAGCAGGTAGGAACTCCGCTCTTAACTGAAGGATCGCCTAGACTCTCCGAGCAGACTGGATGACCACATTTTCAGGATATGCCATCAATTTGACTTGCTTCAGAGCCTTGTTTCGGAGCTTGAACGTCGACTGGATGCACTGAAATGCATCTGTGAGACTGGGAGTTATGTGGATAACCTATCTTTAGACCTGGTCTGAAGGAAGTGCAGTCAGAGAAGGAATGGGTGACCATGCGTCCGAAAAAGGAGGCAGGAATGCAATCAGGAAAGTCCCAGAGTGCATCTCACTCATGAACTGTTATTCTTGTCACGCGAAGGAGATTTTAGGAAATTAGGTGCAGAAGTATGTCACCAATGTAGCGGGTAACTTTGGGGTTAAACAGACTGAGGAGGAAAACACTGCTGCCACAGATTCAGAGGGATTCCCCCACACCTGGCTGAATAACATTGACCCATCGAGACCTAAACGCATTTGTGGAAATACACAGGATGGCTTTATTCAGCAAGGGTGCTTCACTCGAGATCAATTGTCTTTCGGGACACTCCTGTCTGAGCAGCTATTAGCCCATTGCATAGTCTGATAGAATATTTGTCAGTCAATGGGAGATTACTTGCATATCAATAGCACAGTTCAGTTCTGTGTGAAATCGGGTGCGGAAATCAAATAGCCAACAGAACGCTGATGCATTAGAGTCTGGGCACCCCAGGAGAGTGAGCCTTTGTTTGAGGGGCTGGAAGGTGCTAAGAAACTCAGAGAGAGACGGAATGCTGTTTTGAACAATTACTGAGAGCATGCCTTGGAAATTGACCGAGAAGGCCATGGACTTTGGCAGCGAGGCAGGCTTTGGCTAAAAGGTTCTGTATCAATGTCCCTACCAGAAAGAAATTGCTTCGTAAATGCAAGTATTTCCTTTGTCTACCTGTGGAAGTGGTATGAGAGCTGCATGTTCTGTTACACTATTGTCTAATGGGAACTAGTGTGTTAAGGTTCAGAAACTGCTTGTGATGCATTATTGTTAGGGTTGTCGATTGCATGTTTAAATATTGTTTACTTTTTCTATCAATAAAGTTTGTTTGTAAAATAACCACGCCCTATTTCTTATATTATCACTCCTGGAATGAATCGATCTTTCCGCATCGTATTAAATATCAAAATGTGTATGGCTGTCGTTCAGCCTCTTGGGCACTGTTGAGAGCTGACCATGCGACTGCAACATTTTATGTTTGAAAACGGTGAAAGTGAAGGTCCCTCTGAGGAGTGCAGCCAGACCTAAATTCACAAAGTTCTCGGTGGCCAACTGCCCAAGGGGGGAAGGGGAAGAGTGTAAGAGCAATAATAGTAGGCGGTTCAATAGTGAGGGGTGCAGACGTGCATTTCGGTGGCCGCAGACATGACTCCAGAGTGGTGTGTGGCCTCCCTGGGGCCAGGGTCAAGAATGTCACTTAACGGCTGCAGGACATTCTGAAGGGTGTGTGTGTGGGGGGTGGGGGGGGGGGGGGGTGAACGCTCAGATGTGTGGTTAACATTGTTACCAACGACATAGACAGAAAGAGCGATGAGGTCCTACAGCAAATATTTAAGGAGCTATGCAAGATATACAAAAGTACGAACTCAAACGTTGCAATCTCTGGAATATTCCCGCTGCCACCTACTGGTGAGGTATGGAATAAAATCGGGCACATGGATCGTGGCTAAATCGATGGAATCGGAGCTAGGGCTTTAGTTTCCTGAATTACTGGGTCACTTTATGGAGAAGGTGGGACCTGTCTAACGTGGATGGGTTGCACCCGAATCTGAACGGGACCATTGTACTTGTGGAGAGGTTTTCTGGTTCTATTGCGGGTTGGGTGGGTGGACACTACGGTTTAAAACTAATTTAGCACAAGGCACTGATGGCAAGGCTGGATAGTATTTTTTTAATGCAAGGAGTCGTATGGGTAAGACCAACGAACTGAGGCCGTTGATTAACGCATGGGAGAATTATATTATTGCTATCTCAAAGACATGGAAGAGGGAGGGGCAGGATTGACAGCTCAATGTCCGCGGTATAGAGTCTGGGAGTGGAGGTATAAAAGAGGAGTTGGTTTTGCAATATTGATCAAGGAATCAATTACTGCAGTGAGGAGAGATGATATGTTAGCAAGCTTCTGAATTAAGGCAACATGGGTGGACCTTAAAAATCAAAAAGATTGGCAATCACGTTACTGCGAGTGTACTATGGCCACCAAACAGTCATGGAGAGATAGAAGAGCAGATGTGCAGGCAAATCTCAGAGAAGCTTAAAAACAATAGGGTAATAATAATGGAGGTTTCAATTTCCCCAATATTAATAGTCTTAGGGGGGGGGCAGAATTTTCAAAGTGCATGCAGGAGAGACCTTTGAGCCAGCTAATAGGTATTCCTACAAAAGAAGGGGTTGCACTTGACCTTGTTTCAGGGAATGAAGCCGGGAAGGTGTTAGACCTGTCAGCGGGGAAGTATTACGATGATAGTGACCATAACTCAGTAAGATTTAAGGTAGTTTTGGAAAAGGACAAAGATAGGCCGGAAATAAAGGTTCCAAATTGGGAGAAGAATGAGGAAAATGCGATCCAAACTTGGCTTAGTGGTAAGAAGCAGTGGGAAATGGTCGAAGGTTGTTGTTGTTATTGGAAGCCTGTATCAGTGGTGTTCCGCAGGGACCAGTGCTGGAACCCTTGATGTTTATAGCGCACATTAATGATCTAGACGACAATGTGGGTGGCGTGATTGGTAAGTTCCAGGTGGCACTAAAATGATGGTGAGGAGGAAAGTCTTAGATTACACGGCGATATAGATGGGCTGTTCAGATGGGCAGAGCTGTTGGAAATAAAATTTCACCGTGAAAATATTTGAGGTGATGAATTATGGGAGGGTGAATAATGAGCGGTAGGACGTTCGGATGTACAGATGACCAGAGGGACATGAGGGTGCTTGACCCTAGGTCCTTTAAGGCAGCAGGACTGCTAGATAATGTGGTTAAGAAGACATTTAGGATACTTGACTTTATTAGTAGAGGCATAGAATATAAGAGCATGGAGGTTATGATGTAGCTGAATAAAATGCAGGTTAGGCGACAACTGGAATAATGTGTGTGTTCTGTTCGCCGCACTAGAGGAAGGATGTGATTGCACGAGAAAGGTAGCATAGGAGATACACCAGAATATTACCAGGGCTGAACGTTTCAGCTATGAAGACAGGGGTTGTTCTCCTCAGAACAGAGAAAGCTGAAGGGTGACCTGATTGAGATGTACAAAATCATGAGTGTGATAGATAGGGTAGATAGGAATAAACCTTGCCCCTTAAGTGAGGCGTTAACAACCAGGGGCTTACATTTAAGGTAATGGGCAGAATATTTACAGGGGATTTGAAAGAAAACTTTTTAACCCATAGTGTGACGGGAGTTTGGAATTCACGGCGTGAAAGTGTGGTAAAGTTGGGAACCTTCACGTTATGGAAGCATTTCCTTCAGCACTTGAAACTCCACAAGAATAATAATACTGTAATTAGAGTGGGTGAATTCAACTTAGACAATATGAACTGGGAGAGTCATTGTGTTAAAGGCTTAGATGGAGCCGAGTTCGTAAAATGTATACAAGAGAACCTTTTAGATCAATATTTGGAGTCCAACAAGGGATGGCGTAGTGCTGGACAGAATTCTGAAGTGAAGCCGGACAGATGGTTGATGTGATGTTGGCGGAACAGTTTAGTGATAGCGACCACAACGTGGTGCAATTTAAGTTCGTTATAGACAAGGAAATACACAAGTTGCAGAACAAGGTCATGGCTTGGTGGAGAGTAGACTTTAGTAAAATAAGGCATGATCTGGCCAAGGTAGATTGGAACAAGTTACTGGTGGGGAGATCTACAGAAGAGCAGTGGTGGGTGTTCAAAGAGGAAATGAGGAGGGTACAGGCCCAATATGTTCCGTCTCGTGTAATAGGAAGGAGTAAAGAGCCCAGAGAACAATGGATGACCAGAGATATTCAGGATTCAACGAGAAGAAAGAGAGACGTTTTTATTAAGTACAAAGGGAGCAAATCAACAGAAGCATTTGTGGAGTACAGAAGGTGCAGGATGGAGCTTAAGAAAGCAACTAGGAGAGCAAAGAGGGAATATGATGAATCTCTAGCTGGTAAAAGTAAGGAGCATCCCAAGGTATTGTGTAAGTTTACCAATGGTAAGAAGATAACTCCGGAAAAAGTAGGGCCCATTATGGACCAAGGGGCAATATCTTGGTGGAGCCAGAGGACATTGGTAGTGTGTTAAATGAGTGTTTCACATCTGGCTTCAGCCAAGGGAATGAGGAGGCAGATATGAAACTCGGGGAGAGAGACTGTGAGTGGATTGAGCAAATTGACTTCGGGAGGGACAAGGTATTAGAGGTGTTGGTAGGTTCAAAAGTGGAGAAATCGCTAGGCCTGGACAAATTGTGCCCCAGGTTGCTGTGGGAGGCGAGGGAAGAGATTGCAGAGGCGAAGATCCAATTTTTAAATTCTTCTCTGGTCACGGGAAGATTCCAGAGAAGAGAACTGCTAATGTGGTCCCACTACTTAAGAAAGGCTGTCGGGATAAGCCAGGGAACTACAGACCAGCGAGGCTCACGTCAGTGGTTGGGAAACTAACGGAGATAATTCTGAAGGAGGGACTCTATCTCCACTTGGAGAGAAAAGGTTTGATCAGGAATAGTCAGCATTGCTTTGTCAGAGGGACGTCATGCCTAACAAATACGATTGCATATTCTGAGCACGTGACTAAGTGGCTGGATGAAGGTAATGCAGTTCTGTTGATGCAGTTTGCATGACTTTCAGTAAAGCATTTGACAAGGTCCCACATGGGAGATATATGAATAAGGCAAGTGCACATGAGTTACAGAGGAACTTGATGAGGTGGATTCAAATCTGTCTGAGCTTTAGCAAACTGAAGGTGATGACAGGTGGCTGCTTTAGTGTCTGGAAGCCAGTGCCCAAGGCGTACCACAAGGAACTGTGCTTGTTCCTCTATTATTCGTCATTTATATAAATTACTTGGATGATTATGTGGGGGTAGGATCAGTAAGTTTGCGGATGACACAAATAGAGCCTGGTGGTTAACAGTGAGGTTGAGAGTCTTGGGTTTCAGGAAGACATAGACGGGATGGAAAATTGGCAGAAACGTGTCAGATGGAATTTCATCCTGAAAAGTGTGAGGTGTTACACTTTGGAAGGAATAATTTGACAAGGAAATATTCAACGAATGGCACCACACTGAGATGTCCTGATGAATAAAGAGGCCTCTGCGTGTTTGTAAATATCTCTGAAGGCAAAATGGCAGGTTAATAGGGTGGTGAAAAGGGCATATGGTACACCTGCCTTTATCAATCATGGCATAGATTGAAAAATCAAGCAAGTCATGTTGGAGTTATGTAGAACATTGGTGCGGCCACAGCTGGAATACTGTGTGCAATTCTGGTCGCCACATTATAGGAAGGATGTGATTGCACTGGAGCGGTTGAAGAGGCGTTTCACCTGGATGTTGCCTGAGATGGAACATCTGAGTTATGAAGAGAGGTTGGATAGGCTTGGGTTGTTATCGCTGGAGCAGAGAAGATTGAGGGGTGACCTGATCGAGGTGTACAACATTATGAGGGGTATGGTCAGGGTGGATAAGTAACAGCTGTTCTCTTAGTTGAAAGGTCGGTGACGAGGTGACACAAGTTCAAGGTGGGTGTCGGAGGTTCAGACGCGATTTGAGGAAAAGCTTTTTTACCCAGAGGATGGTGACGGTCTGGAATGCAGTGCCTGGCCGGTCTGGAACGCAGTGCCTGGCCGGTGGGGGGCGGGGGGGGGGGGTTGTAGAGGCGGATTGCCTCACATCCTTTAACAAATACCTGGATGAGCACTTGGCACGTCTTAGCATTCGAAGCTATGGGCCAAATGCTGGAAAATGGGATTAGGATCAGCAAGTGCTTTTTATGTGGTGGTTCAGCCAAGATGGGCCGAAGGGCCTCTTCTGCACTGTGTTTTTCTGTGATTCTGTGAAAAAGGAAAAGGCGGTGGGATTGCATTGATGGTCAAGGAGGAAATTAACTCAATACTGAGGGAGGACATTAGCTCCACAATGCAGAATCTTTATGGATAGAGCTCAGAAACAGCATGAAGCAAAACACGTTAGAGGGCATCATTTACAGACCCCCAAACTACAGTGATATTGTTCAGAATCGCATTAAACAGGAAATTAGAGACGCATGTGACAAAGGAACAACTGAAATTATGGGTGATTTTAATCTGGATATAATTTGGGAAAATCAAATTAACCACAATACCATTGAAGAGGAATTCTTACTGTATGCCGGATGATTTTCTGGATCAATATGTTGAGAAGCCAACTGGAGAAAAGGCTATCCTAGACTGGGCACTGTATAATGAGAATGGAGTCATTGACAACCTAGTTGCGCGAGGCCCTTTGGAGCTGACCGACCATAATATGAAAGAATGTTTCAGCAAGATGGAGAGTGAAATATTTGATGCTGAGACTAGGGTCCTGAATCTCAACAAAGAAAACTGCGAGAAAATGAGGCGTGAGTTGGCTATGATCGATTGGGGAATGTTACTTGGAGGGATGACAGTGAATAGACAATCAAAAACATCCAAAGAGCGCATAGAGGAACTACAACAATTGTTTATTTCTGTCTGGCACAAAAGTAAAACGGGAAAGGTGGTCAATCGATGGCTTACAAGGGAAATTGGGTAGAGTATTCGATCCAAGGAAGTAGCATATATATTGGCCAAGAAAAGCAACAGGTCTGAGGATTAGGAGTTGTTTAGAAATCAGCAAAGAAGGACCAAGGGATTGATTAAGAAGAGGTAAATAGATTACGAATATAAGCTTGCAGGGAACATAACACTGACTGTAAAATTTCTATAGGTACGTGATGAGAAAAAGATTGGCGAAGACAAATGTAGGTCGCTTACAGTCAGAAACAGGGTAATGTATTATAGGGGACAAAGAAATGACTGTGCAACTAAATACGTACTTTGCTTCTGTCTTCACAAATGAGGACACAAATAAGATACTGGAAATGTTGGTGAATGGAGGATTTATTGAGAAGGAGAAACTGAAGGTGATCAATATCAGTACAGAAATGGTGATGGGGAAATTGATGGGACTGAAGGCTGATAAATCCCCAGGGCCTGATAAGCTACATCCCAAGGTACTGAAAGAGGTCACTATAGAAATAGTGGATGCATTGGTGGTCTTCTTCCAGGATTCTAAAGACCGCGGAACAGTTCCTGCAGACTCTACCATTTAAAAAGGGAGGTAGAGAGAAATTAGGGAATTGCATACCAGTAAGCCTGACGTCAGTAGCGGGAAAATTGTAGAATCCATCCTCAAAGGCTGAGAAAACTGTCAGAATCATCCAGAATCAGCATGGATTTATGAAGGGGAAATCATGCTTAAAATATCTACTGGAATTCTTCGAGGATATAACTAATAGAATTGATGAAGGGGGACCAATGGATGTGGTGTATTTGGACTTTCAGAAGGCTTTTGACAAAGTACCACATAAAAGAATAATGAGTAACATTAAAGCACATGGGATTGAGGGTAATGTTTTGAGATGGTTAGATAGCTGGTTTACAGGCAGCAAACAAACAGTAGGAATGGACAGGCAGTGACTAGTGGGATACTGCAGGGATCGGTGCTCGGGTCTCAGCTACTCACAATATATATATAGTAATGATTTAGATGAGGGAACAAAATGTCATACTTCAAATTTGCAGATGATACCAAGTTAGACGGGAGGGTGAGCTGTGAGGAGGATGCAGAGATCCGTCAGTGTGATTTGGACAGGTTGAGTATGTGGGCAAATGAATGGCAGATGCCGTATGATTTGGATAAATGTGAGTTTATCCACTCTGGTAGCAAGATCAAGAAGGAAGACTATTATCTGAATGGCCATAAATTAGGAGAGGGAACATGCAATGAGACATGTATATCCTCGTACACGAGTCACTGAGGGTAAGCATGCAGGTGCAGCAGGTGCTAAAGAAGGCAAATGGTATGCTGACCTGCATTGCGAGTGGATTCGAGTGCAGGAGCAGGGATGTCTTGCTGCAATTTTACAGGGTCTTGTGAGGTCGCACCTGGAATACTGTGTGCAGTTTTTGTCTCTTTATCTCAAGAAGGATGTTATAGCTGTAGGGCGAGTGCAGCAAAGGTTTACCAGACTGATTCCTAGAATGGAAGTACTGACATACGAGGAGATACTGAATCGGTTAGGATTGTATTCGCTGGAGTTCAGAAGAATGAGGGGGGATCTCATACAAACCTATAAAATTATAACAGGGCTGGAGAGGAAGGATGTTCCCGATGATGGGCGTGTCCAGAGCCAGAGGTCACAGTCTGAGGATATGGGGAAGATCATTTAGGACAGAGATTAGGAGAAATTCCTTCACCCAGAGAGTGGTGAGCCAGTGGAATTCGTTATCACAGGAAGTCGTTGAGTCCAAAATGAAATGAAAATCGCTTATTGTCACAAGTAGGCTTCAAATGAACTTACTGTGAAAAGCCCCGAGTCGCCACATTCCGGCGCCTGTTCGGGGAGGCTGGTACGGGAATTGAACCGTGCTCCTGGCTTGCCTTGGTCTGCTTTAAAACCCAGCGATTTAGCCCAGTGTGCTAAATATTATATGGTCTCAATATGCAGTTATATACACCACTTAGGGCGAAGGGGATCAAAGGCTATAGGGGAAGCGGTATTAGGCTATTGAGTTGGATGATCAGCCACGATCATAGTGAATGGCGGAACTGGCTTGAAGGGCCGAATGGCTTCATCCTGCTCCTATGTTTTCTATGTTCAGCCAACAAAATAGATAAGTATTAATCTTCAATGCATCATTTACAATTGTTATATTTGCTTCAAATGTTCATCATGCATATCAGATAATTCGGTTACGGGGGAAATAGCAGACGCCAAATATCCGCTCATGTTCATTCAGGGAACATTCATCAGAATCTTTATTACAATGTTTATTGTCAAAAATGGGCTTACATTAACACTGCAATGAAGTTACTGTGAAAATCCCCTAATCGCTACATTCCGGCGCCTTTTCGATACACAGAGGGAGAATTCGGAATATCCAATTCACCTCACAGCACGTCTTTTGGGAGCCGGAGCACCCGGGGAAACCCACGCAGGCACGGGGAGAATGTGCAGGCTTCGCACAGACAGTGACCCAAGCGGAAGTCGAACCTGGGACCCTGACACTGTGAAGTAACAGTGCTAACCACTGTGCTTGGCAGAAAAGCAGATTGTATAACAGTTAGCAATGACGTGCGTGTCCACACTTTACCAGAATGCACGACATGTACATGAACACGGAATGGTGATTCATTTAGTACCGGTTGGACTTCCCCGCCATTTAGTTTTACTACCCTTTCAGCAACACGATCAACCAACATGACATAAAGCGAAAACAGTTGAGCGGAACTTCCTTGGATGGTGTCTGAAAGCGACATTGCACCCAATGACTCTCCTTTTCGGACAATTACGTCCTCTTAAAGGGTTTTCAACGCCTAGTGTAAGTTCTGGGGGACTGGATCCGGCAAACCTACCAGCTGAAATGAGTACTAACCAACGGGTCACAGCTGCTGCATTTTGAATACGACCCACCTTTATGGAGGAACATGGATGCTCAGTGAAAAAGGGTTGATTTGATTTGATGTGATTTGATTTATTGTCACATGTACCGATGTACAGTGAAAAGTATTTTTCTGCGGCGAAGGGAACGTACACAGTACATACATAGTAGATAAAAAAAGAATAATCGACAGAGTACATTGACAAATGGTACATCGACAAACAGTGATTGTTTACAGTGTGGAATAAGGGGCCAAACAGTTAAACCGACTGAGTGTGCAATTTGGCAAGATAGGTTTGACCCATGCTTAGTTTGTTTTAGGTTGACTGGTATCATGATTCGCCACAAATATGCACTGTAAATAATGAAGAAAACTGCCGAAGGGCTTTTTTTCAATGTTTCCATTGGCTAGGCTGTCTACGAAAGGAGCTGTTCGCCCATATCTGTTACTAGACCTAGCCGCAACAGACCCGAGGACACGTTTTCAGGTATGGGGAAGTTGCTTCGAGGAATAGTGTTCAATATTCCATAATTGTTGGTATTTACAGGTGCAAATACAGCTAGTTAATAAAATCGCAAACCAAGTGTCCTGTCGATCAGATGTGGAACATTTATCATAATTATTCTGTGGCCTTCGACTGCCACCTTGTTCATTCTTCAAGACCACTTTTTAAAATTGACTTTCAATATACCTTAAGGAGATTACTGATTAATTTAAATATAAATCCAAATGGGACAGATGCCGATTTGTGACGACAATGCAAATAGAGCAAGTAATCATCAATTCATAACAGCTTCAAACGGTAATTTTAAAAGAAATGCAAAAAAGTAAACAAATAATAAAAGTATATCATAATTATTTCTATAAAGGCCAATAAATTACAATACGTTGCAAAATTTAAGCATCCTTAAGTTACAGAATATAAATGAAATATCTGTTGCACTCGGCATATTATTTTGTCATCCGTAGTTGATATATTGTCAGATTTAATTCATTACGTTTTCGGTCTTTTCATTAAACTCGAGTCATTTTTGTATTGTCTATCTTTAATATTGGTTCACGAGAAATGTATATGCCATAATGATCATTTAAATCAGATTTTACACAGCAAATAGGAGCAGGAGTAGGCCACTCGAGCCTGCTCTGCCTTTACCTCGACCCCACATTACTGCCTACCCCGGATAACCTTTCAACAATCGTTACAATATGGTTCAAATCTATATCAGCCACTTATGCCTTGCATGGTTTTGATTTAAGCTATCGATTTGGCATGCTTTCCATAGGATCTTTGCATTGTCCAACAAAATACCTTTTTCACTTTGAAGAAGTAAGTCAGCAATGTCCATTTCAAAAGTCAAAATAATAAGAGGTAGGGAGTAAGTAGGGAGTAACGGCGGAAATTATTACAGTGTCGACCCTGTCGACCGTCTCGAATCACATAATGAAACATAATGCAATACCTAGCAGACGACTGTGACTTACGAGGGCGTGGTTAAGCTCCATTGTTACGTTTCTTATGTTGCCCATAGGCTGAAACTGCGGCTCACATATATTTTTTTTTGCACAGTAAGTGTACAAAGCTGTAATGTTTCAATGCTCTACTGCATTGCCCCAAATGCATTATCAGCGAAATCCGACAATCAAAAAAGTGCAAAATAAATGCATGAGTTCTCATACTTCTTCGGTAAACCATATAGCGACATTTTCTTTCCATCAGACTTGTGATTGGAGTTCAAAGGATGCTTTTGCCATTAAATTGAATCTTTCTCAACGAAGCAAACACCTTCCTAATATGGCAGACTAGAATCGGAATACATGTAAATTATGCAGCACACATTTCACAGAATCCCTACTTTGTAGAAAGAAGCTATTCGGCCAGTCGAGTGAATACCGAACCCCCGAAAGAGTGGGAGACCCTCCCCCCCCCCCTTCCCTGAGAGGGGAAGGCCCCTCAGCCCCCTGACTAGGTCCACTCCCCCATCCTATCCCCTTAATCCCAGCTAACCTGCACATTTTGGAACGCTAAAGGGCAATTTATCATGGCCAATCCTCTTAACCTGCATACCTTTGGAATGTGTGAGGAAACCGGAGCACCATAAGGAAACCCACGCAGGCATGGGGAGAACGTGCAAACTCCACACCGACAGTTTCCCAAGGACGGAGTTGAACCCGGGGTCCCGGTGCTGTGAGGAAACAATGTTAACCACTGTGCCGCCATTTGTGTTTATATATTACATGTGTATTCAATGGTTATGAAAGAGACAGCACAATAAATGATCGCTTATAATTATAAACGTTCTGTTCCGCGTTCACAATCGTTTTATGTTTTCTAAACATTTATGTCACACTCCACTTCGCAACACCTTCCGGCCCCTATCTCTCCGTGGAAAGATGGTACATTATGAATATCTTAGCATCTTGGCATGTGTTTGTTGTTTCACTGTGTAATAGGTAAAATTGTTCAAAGTGGGCACCTGGGACATATGCAAGTCTCTATAAATGCTCTTTTCAGCCAACCGCTTTAATTACTTTGAGAACACAGAACGCAATTCGAACATGAAAACACTCATAAAACTGCACGAAGGGAGCACGGTAGCATTGTGGTTAGCACAATTGCTTCACAGCTCCAGGGTCCCAGGTTCGATTCCGGCTTGGGTCACTGTCTGTGCGGAGTCTGCATATCCTCCCCGTGTGTGCGTGGGTTTCCACCGGTGCTCCGGTTTCCTCCCACAGTCCAAAGATGTGCAGGTTAGGTGGATTGGCCATGATAAATTGCCCTTAGTGTCCAAAATTGCCCTTAGTGTTGGGTGGGGTTACTGGGTTATGGGGATAGGGTGGAGGTGTTGACCTTGGGTAGGGTGCTCTTTCCAAGAGCTGGTGCAGACTCGATGGGCCGAATAGCCTCCTTCTGCACTGTAAATTCTATGACAATTCTAATTCTAAGAAAAGAGGAACGTATAAACATACTTGAACACAAATTACGTTCCGACAGCTACAATTAATACACTTTTTATTTCACTCAATAATCAATTGTAAATCAAACTGCTCAAAATGTCCATCGGTTTATTTTAACCATGTTCCATGGAGCATGTGCGGGATGAATCAACTTCCTCTCGAACTGAAGTGAAGGTCATAGCAGAACCTCGAGAATCGTAGCAATGTACGAGAGATATTGTTCCAATGATAAACAGAGCAAACACTGCAAGTTTCACTCCCATCTTAATCAGCTCCCAAAGTATTGAACTTCCGCTGTTATTGCGTTGCTTCTGGTCTATGGACAACATAGCAATCAAATTCAGCAAATAGTCTCTTTCATGTACCCTTGCAACTCACCGCAATATTCACTAAGTTTGTTCCCCATTCCCTTGTGTACTCGTGCAGGACGGCTGTCCAGAGTGGATATCTATGGTTCCGCAGTGGTATTGTATCCATCTTAGTCGTACTAATGATCCTGTTTTTACGTCCACCTAGTTCGACTTGAATGCTAGCGTTTCCTTTCTCCCTTTGTACTCAATAATGTAGACACTGCTTCTGCGCCAACATTAACACCCAACACCTTGAACAATGATTCGATCTGGTTTAATAAAGAGATCCGATCAGAGTTCTGACTAGATTGTGTTTTGCTTTACAATTCGTTCGGGTTGCCATTGGGCAAGTAAATAAATGCCAAATGTTCCCTAGCATGTGTATGGTAACATCATGGGTCGTTTATTTCATTGATTAATTTAAATAATGGTTGGCTACTCATTGCACATATATGACAGCTGTGTACCTTGTGGCATGGATATCTTAATTCACTGACTCAAACCTATCACGTGTACCTGGGAATTGTGTCTTGAACCCCAAACAGTTTCCGGGATAGTAATCTTCATGTATTAGTTTGAAATATCATAATGTTGAAATATTATAACCGTTAGGCGTTTTGTAATGTGCGAATATTGGAGAGTAACACTTAAGCTTTTTAACCTTGTCATATCCGAATGAGGGGTAGGTTTCTTGAGCTTTTTTATCTGTCTATCTATCTGTCTATCTATTTGTCTGTCTATCTATTTGACTATCTATCTATCTATCTATCCATCGATCTATCTATCTACCGATCGATCTATCTATCCTTTCATCCATCTGTCAGTCTGTGCGCCTATCGATCTGTCTGTCCATCTGTGTGCTGGTCCAGCTGTCTACCTTTCTACCTGTGAATCTTTCGTATATCTCGTCATAGGTGTCTCTGATTGGGCAGCACGGTGGCGCAGTGGTAGCACTGCAGCCACACGGCGCCGAGGTCCCAGGTTCGATCCCGGCTCTGGGTCACTGTCCTTGTGGAGTTTACACATTCTCCCCGTGTTTGCATGGGTTTCACCCCCACAACCCAAAGACGTGCAAAGTAGGTGGATTGAACACGCTAAATTGCCCCTTAATTGGAAAAAATGAATTGAGTGCTCTAAAAAAATTTTTAAACGATGTCTCTGATAACAATTGTCCGATGTCTCTCTGTCGCTCACTCTCGCTCTCTCTCTCTCTCTCCCAGACATTCATTTTTTTCTCTAGTTCTAGCCATATAAACTTACGTTCGACTGTTAATATTGTTCCAGGTCCAAACTGTTTCTCGCCGAATAATATTTCCACTTGACAGTAGTAGATGCCTGAGTCCTCCTGTTTCACGTTTTTGATCGCGATCGAAGCGTTTCGATTGGCTTTGAAAGATGGTCTATCCACCTCCACAATCCTGCCCGTGTATCTTTTGGATTTATTTGTCACTCTGGTATCTCTTGATCCATTTCTGACGTTTTTGTGCCAGGAGAATGCTCCGTTCTGTTCAGCGTGAGATGTGTTGTAAGTGCAGAGAAGATGGATTGTGTTTCCCTCGGTAGTCACAATGGAGGTCGGCTTTTGAAACACTTTGATCTTGGTAGCAGTTGGCGCTGTAAGATAAACGCCCATGCCGGTTGATATAAAAATCAAGATGATTCTTACCTGTTTGGTTTACTATAATAACTGGAATGTCACAAATATATCAACTTTCTCTCGATTTCGTCATAGGCCTGTCACTGCTTTGAAATAAAGGATCGCCCATTTAAGACGGAAATCAGGAAAATATTTTCTCCAAGAGGGTCGTGAGTCTCTTATGGAATGAAATAATTTACAATGCAGAAGGAGGCCCTTGAAAAGAGCATCCTACTTAGGCCCACGCCTCCACCCTATCCCCATAACCCAATCTAACCTTTTGGACAATGAGGGGCAATTTAGCATGGCCAATCCACCTAACCTGCACACCTTTGGACTGTGGGTGGAAACCGGAGTTCTCGGAGCAAACTCACGCAGATATGGGGAGAAAGTACAAAATCCACACAGTCACCCGAGGCCGGAATTGAACCCGGATCCCTGGAGTTGTGAGACAGCAGTCCTAACCATTGTGCCACCATTCCGCCCACTGCCTAAAAGGAAAGTGTAAGCAGAGCCTTCGGCTATATTTAAGAGTGCTATAGATTATTGATTAGCAAGGGGGCGAGACGTTATCGGGATGGGCAGGAATGTGGGGGTTGAATTTAGAATCAGACAGCCATGAGCTCATTGAATGGCAGAGCAGGCTCGAGGGGCCGTGTAGCCCATTGCTGCTCCAAATTTCCTATGTTTAAGACCCTGGTTACATTACTTTGCTAAACAGCACAAGACGTTATGGTGCAGTTGAAAAAAGAAAGCAATGTCTTACTAAAGAGTAGCATCGAGGTCCACAGCAGATTAAAGGGATTCATTGCTTCATCTGGAAATCAAAAAATATATATATTGAAAATCTACGTTCTAATCATGATTTACAATGGGCAGTTCAAAGTACAAGACATACATGTGTAACCCTCCCGACGTTCCCCTGCCTATTACTTTCCTTATCAACCCTGACACGCTAGGGCTTTCCCAGGGCCACATTAATCTCTGTCCAGTGAGACAAACGCACACTAGCAAGTCTAAAGTGAACCGAAAGCCCTATAACTATTAAATCAACTTGACATTTAAGAGCCCGTCCATTTACACACATAAATCGTTTTAATCCCTGTGATTATTTAAGTTGCAGCTATAATTGGTAGTATAATTCCAGGAGAGATCATTTCATGTATCAGAAATCTGAAAGGAAAATAAAATCCGAATTAAACCACAGGACTGTTTTTTTTAAGTAAAATATACCAAAGAGGAGTGTCAGTCTGAACGAGTCACTAAAAGTCGCTCAAAGAAACCATTTAGAACGCCGTGACAAATGTTCCACTTTTATATTCTATAAAATTGCAATTATTAAATTAATTGGCAAATAACAACGTGCTGCTGCACGAACAACTGTTTCAATGTGGGGATTGGGAGCAGTTGAACTTGCCCTTGACAGCGTGTGAAGGGCAACTTGTAAGCAATGACAGAGCGACAGTTAATTCAATGCTGGAAAATCAACAAGTTCCTCATTTAAGTTATAGCATTATGGAATAATACAGAACAGAAGGTTGACATTCGGCCCATCATGAGTGGCCTATCCATCGGGCCAGATCTAATTTTCAGCTTCGATTTAACTATGTATGGCCTTCCCTATTCCCACGATTTAACCTGAATCCTCAGAACTTTGATTTAATTTATTATATTTTAGCATTGTATTTTAATTAAATGTTATTTAGGAGACCAGCTTAATACACAATAGAATTTATAGCAATTTGGTTGGCCTCCCAGTGCCACATTTACGCCGAGAGGACAATTACTAATAAAATTCCCCTTCTGCATTGAGTGTTCACTCCTGTTAGGTAGGTGGCTATTGCACAAACTACACTCTTGTTTACCACTGATAATCGCTTCCATTCGTTTACCTGGAACGAAAGAATGAAAAATAGGTGTCTATATTTGCGGCAATAAATTTAGACGCCACACTGACTGGCTTCTAATGTATTGTTTTTTCCCCCTGTCCCAGTACCGTCCACCTGATGACCGGACTTCTGCTTAATCTCCTCAGGACTTACATAACACACCATCTTCCCCTCTACAGATTCTCCTGCGTTGAATCCATTTACCCCATCTAGAGCGTCTATTGTAGACAAGATGCCCGAACAGGCGCCGGAGTGTGGTGACTAGGGGATTTTCACAGTAACTTCATTGCAGTATTAATGTCAGCCTACTTGTGACACTAATAAAGATTATATGAACGTTATTTGCATATTTTAGGTATTTGCTACACAGAAAGTAAATTGAACATAGCCACCTTTAGTGCAAATCCATTCATTGTTTAGTTAGTATGCGACACACTAATAATTACTTTATTATATAATAGCTTCTAGCAATACAGTATATAACATATGTATTCAGTTGATGACAGAGGCTTCATCTCAAGCGCACTTTTAACAAACATCGAGTTTTAAGCTCAAAAGCGAACACAACTGAAGCCGCAATGCACTGATGCTGCATTGAAAATGGCTCGGACGTCGCACAGGTAACGTTTCATAGATTATCATAGAATTTACAGTGCAGAAGGAGGCCATTCGGCCCATCTGCACCGGCTCTTGGAAAGAGCACACTACTCAAGGTCAATACCCCCACTCTAGCCCCATAACCCAGTAACCCCACCCAAAACTGAGGGCAATCTTGGACACTCAGAGCAATTTATCATGGCCAATCTACCTAACCTGCACATCTTTGGACTGTGGGAGGAAGCCGGAGCACCCGGAGGAAACCCACGCACACACGGGGAGGGTGTGCAGACTCCGCACAGACAGTACCCCAAGCCGGAATCGAACCTGGGACCCTGGAGCTGTGAAGCAACTGTGCTATCCACAATGCTACCGTTCCGCCTTGGTTGTTTTCACTGCTACCAGACAAATCAAATAAAGGACAATCATTAATGGAAGAGACTTGACTTCAGCTGTATAAAAATAATAATAGTGTCACTTACCATCCGAAAGTTCGATCGAGCAGTATCCACCCCGGCCCCCAACACCACCGTAGAATTATGCACACAAAATAATGTCAGTCACCCGTAGTTAAATTATGAACAAGTTACTTTCAGCCAGGTCAAATCGAAAGCTACAAAAAGCGGATGCAGCTGCTCCGCGGGTAAATGATCATCGTGTCGCCTTTACTGGTTGCTTGATGGGGGGGGGGGACTACCTGTGGTGGGGGGTGACAGTAAGGCACAAATGGCGAGTGCAACACGACCCGGCAACCGTCGTGCGAATTACTTCGCTGGCAAATCAATACGGTGAGTGTAGGCCGGCACTGCTCCATGGCGGGGCAAATGCAGCCGTAACTAGCAGCAGGCAGGAGACATCCAAATGCAGCCAATGAGTTCCTGGTAAATTGAAAACGCAGGTTGTAATTACTAAAACTTTTAAGTTCCTCCTAATACCTTGACCACAGGGAAATCCGGTGGGTAAAGCTGGAACCAATGTTTCCCTATTCTGGTAAATACAATTTGTAAAGGGAAATCAGATCGCAGAATCACAGGAATATAACGGCGCAGATGGAGGCTATTTGGCCCAACATGTTTTGCACTGGCTCTCCGAATACGCAAGTCACCTCGTTCTATTTTCCCGCCTTCTCCCCGTAACTCTTTTGAATGCTTCAATTGCAACTGCCTCCACCACAATGCATTAAGTGCCTCCAGTTATTTCCAGACCGATTGCAGTCCAAAGATGGACTGGTGGATTGGCCAGACTAAATTACCCGTAGTGTCCAAAGGTTAGGTAGGGTTACTGGGTTCCGGTGATAGGGTGGAGGTGTGGGCTTACGTAGGGTGCTCTTTTAAGGGCCTGTGTGTACGCGATGAGCCAAATGGCCTCCTTCTGCTCTGTAAATTCTATGATTCGGTGATACTCTATGGACCTGTAACTAAAAGCGAATTGATAATCTCGATCACAGCGGCATGGAATTGCTGATATGAGAAATTGAAATGGAAAGTATTATATAGCGCCTCCACGACCTCAGACCGTCCCAAAGATCTTTGCCGCCAATTATGTACTTATCTGTTTAGCTTTGTGTAATGTAGGAAGCACGTCCGCCTGTTCTCTGCAAGAGTCGTAAAAGCACAAAAAGATGCCCTTCGGCCCATCCCCTGCGTCGGCCATCAAGCACCTATCTATTTAATCCCATTTCTAGAACATGGTCTGTAGTCTTTTATGCAATGGCGTCTCAACCGTTCATCCAATGGCTTCTTAAATGTTTTGAGGGTTCCCGTCTCAACCCTGAGTTCCACTGCCTCATCTCATTGTTCTGTGACCACGACCCTTTGGGTGAAAAAGATTTCCTCAACTCCCCTCTAAATCTCCTGCAGATGTCGTTCAGGAAGATGGAATGTTATAAGAAGCAAATGATCTACTTTCTGAATATTGGGTTAAACAACAAATATTGATGTGGCCCTCAGGGGAACTTACCCACTCTTCAAAGAGTGCGGGCTAAGTGGATTGGCCAGACTAAATTTCCCGTAGTGTCCAAAGGTTAGGTGGGATTTTGGGGTCTTTTTCGTTCATCGGAAAGGGCAGGTAGGGTATCAGTTTTTCATTCCAAAGAAGAAAGGTCTGACAATCTGTGACTACTGTCCTGAGAGAGTTGGCCCAGATTCTGTACACACATGGAACTCACAACCTAATGACTCAGAAGTGTGGCAACTGCTAACTGAGCCAGGCGGAGGTTTAAGAAGCGCGGCAGCTGCGAGTGGGAGCGGAGATTTAAAAAGCGCGGGAGCTGCGAGTCGGAGCGGAGATTTAAAAAGATTGCGGCCTAGTTTCGGGAGCCGTTCGGGGGAGGAGGAGCCGTCTCTGTCACGGAGAGAACCTGAGAACAACTAAGACACTCAGAAGGTAAGAAGGTAAGTAAGTGATTTTTTACTCATTTTTACTTTTATACCTTTTTCAAATTGTGTGTGGGGGGGGGGGGGGGGACTGAAGTGACATCACAGAAAAGCTGTGACCTCAGTGGCTGGTTGGGAATCTACACTAAATTAAAAAAATTAAGCATTGGTAACTAATTAAACATAATTACTTTATTATAATTTAGAGGGGTATCTAAGCCAGAGATCGGAGAGTACTATATTTAGCTTTCACATTTATATTAGAAATCTAGTGCTAGGAAACAGATAGTTAACAGTAACTTTTTAGAATTAAAAAAAAAATTTTTAACTTGTAATTTTAATTTACTAATTAATTGACGCAATGTCAGTTAGAGGGGTGCAGTGCTCTGACTGTGAGATGTGGCAGGTCCGGGAGGCTTCCAGCGTCCCGGATGGCTTCATCTGCAGAAAGTGCTGCAAACTGGAGCTCCTCACAGACCGCATGGTTCGGTTGGAGCAGCAATTGGATGAACTTAGGAACATGCAGGTGTTGGAAAGCGTCATAGATCGCAGTTATATAAATGTGGTCACACCCAAGGTGCAGGCAGAGAAATGGGTGACCACCAGAAAGGGCAGGCAGTCAGTGCAGGAATCCCCAGTGGTTGTCCCCCTCTCGAACAGGTATGCCCCTTTGGATACTGTCGGGGGGGGATAGCCTACCAGGGGAAAACAGCAGCATCCAGAGCAGTGGCACCACGGCTGGCTCTGATGTTCAGAAGGGAGGGTCAAAGCACAGAAGAGCAATAGTAATAGGGGACTCTATATTCAGGGGCACAGATAGGCGCTTCTGTGGATGTGAAAGAGACTCCAGGATGGTATGTTGCCTCCCTGGTGCCAGGGTCCAGGATGTCTCCGAACGGGTAGAGGGCATCCTGAAGGGGGAGGGCAAACAGGCAGAGGTCGTTGTACATATTGGTACTAACGACATAGGCAGGAAGGGGCATGAGGTCCTGCAGCAGGAGTTCAGGGAGCTAGGCAGAAAGTTCAAAGACAGGACCTCTAGGGTTGTAATCTTGGGATTACTCCCTGTGCCACGTGCCAGTGAGGCTAGAAATAGGAAGATAGAGTACCTAAACACGTGGCTAAACAGCTGGTGTAGGAGGGAGGGTTTCCGTTATCTGGACCACTGGGAGCTCTTCCGGGGCAGGTGTGACCTATATAAGAAGGAAGGGTTGCATCTAAACTGGAAAGGCATAAATATCCTGGCCGCGAGGTTTGCTAGTGTCACACGGGAGGGTTTAAACTAGTGTGGCAGGGGGGTGGGCACGGGAGCAATAGGTCAGAAGGTGAGAGCATTGAGGGCGAACTAAGGAATAGGGGCAGTGGGGCTCTGAGGCAGAGCAGACAGGGAGAAGTTGCTGAACACAGCGGGTCTGGTGGCCTGAAGTGCATATGTTTTAATGCAAGAAGTATTACGGGTAAGGCAGATGAACTTAGAGCTTGGATTAGTACTTGGAACTATGATGTTGTTGCCATTACAGAGACCTGGTTGAGGGAAGGGCAGGATTGGCAGCTAAACGTTCCAGGATGTAGATGTTTCAGGCGGGATAGAGGGGGATGTAAAAGGGGTGGCGGAGTTGCGCTACTTGTTAGGGAGAATATCACAGCTGTACTGCGGGAGGACACCTCAGAGGGCAGTGAGGCTATATGGGTAGAGATCAGGAATAAGAAGGGTGCAGTCACAATGTTGGGGATTTACTACAGGCCTCCCAACAGCCAGCAGGAGATAGAGGAGCAGATAGGTAGACATATTTTGGAAAAGATCCAATTGGAAAAAACAACAGGGTTGTGGCGATGGGAGACTTCAACTTCCCCAATATTGACTGGGACTCACTTAGTGCCTGGGGCTTAGACGGGGCGGAGTTTGTAAGGAGCATCCAGGAGGGCTTCTTAAAACAATATGTAGACAGTCCAACTAGGGAAGGGGCGGTACTGGACCTGGTATTGGGGAATGAGCCCGGCCAGGTGGTAGAAGTTTCAGTAGGGGAGCATTTCGAGAACAGTGACCACAATTCAGCAAGTTTTAAAGTGCTGGTGGACAAGGATAAGAGTGGTCCTAGGATGAATGTGCTAAATTGGGGGAAGGCTAACTATAACAATATTAGGCGGGAACTGAAGAACATAGATTGGGGGCAAATGTTTGAGGGCAAATCAACATCTGACATGTGGGAGGCTTTCAAGTGTCAGTTGAAAGGAATTCAGGACCGGCATGTTCCTGTGAGGAAGAAGGATAAATACGGCTATTTTCGGGAACCTTGGATAACGAGAGATATTGTAGGCCTCGTCAAAAGGAAAAAGGAGGCATTTGTCAGGGCTAAAAGGCTGGGAACAGACGAAGCTTGTGTGGAATATAAGGAAAGTAGGAAGGAACTTAAGCAAGCAGCCAGGAGGGCTAGAAGGGGTCACGAAAAGTCATTGGCAAATAGGGTTAAGGAAAATCCGACGGCTTTTTACGCATACATAAAAAGCAAGAGGGTAGCCAGGGAAAGGGTTGGCCCACTGAAGGATAGGCAAGGGAATCCATGTGTGGAGCCAGAGGAAATGGGCGAGGTACTAAATGAATACTTTGCATCAGTATTCACCAAAGAGAAGGAATTGGTAGATGTTGAGTCTGGAAAAGGGTGTGTAGATAGCCTGGGTCACATTGAGATCCAAAAAGACGAGGTGTTGTGTGTCTTAAAAAATATTAAGGTAGATAAGTCCCCAGGGCCTGATGGGATCTACCCCAGAATACTGAAGGAGGCTGGAGAGGAAATTGCTGAGGCCTTGACAGAAATCTTTGGATCCTCACTGTCTTCAGGTGATGTCCCGGAGGACTGGAGAATAGCCAATGTTGTTCCTCTATTTAAGAAGGGTAGCAAGGATAATCCCGGGAACTACAGGCCGGTGAGCCTTACTTCATTCGTAGGGAAATTACTGGAGAGAATTCTTCGAGACAGGATCTACTCCCATTTGGAAGCAAATGGACGTATTAGTGAGAGGCAGCATGGTTTTGTGAAGGGGAGGTCGTGTCTCACTAACTTGATAGAGTTTTTCGAGGAGGTCACTAAGGTGATTGATGCAGGTAGGGCAGTGGATGTTGTCTATATGGACTTCAGTAAGGCCTTTGACAAGGTCCCTCATGGTAGACTAATACAAAAGGTGAAGTCACACGGGATCAGGGGTGAGCTGGCAAGGTGGATACAGAACTGGCTAGGTCATAGAAGGCAGAGAGTAGCAATGGAAGGATGCTTTTCTAATTGGAGGACTGTGACCAGTGGTGTTCCACAGGGATCAGTGCTGGGACCTTTGCTCTTTGTAGTATATATAAATGATTTGGAGGAAAATGTAACTGGTCTGATTAGTAAGTTTGCAGACGACACAAAGGTTGGTGGAATTGTGGATAGAGATGAGGTCTGTCAGAGGATACAGCAGGATTTAGATTGTTTGGCGACTTGGGCGGAGAGGTGGCAGATAGAGTTTAATCCGGACAAATGTGAGGTAATGCATTTTGGAAGGTCTAATGCAGGTAGGGAATATACAGTGAATGATAGAACCCTCAAAAGTATTGAAAGTCAGAGAGATCTAGGAGTACAGGTCCACAGGTCACTGAAAGGGGCAACACAGGTGGAGAAGGTAGTCAAGAAGGCATACGGCATGCTTGCCTCCATTGGCCAGGGCATTGAGTATAAGAATTGGCAAGTCATGTTGCAGCTGTATAGAACCTTAGTTAGGCCACACTTGGAGTATAGTGTTCAATTCCGGTCGCCACACTACCAGAAGGATGTGGAGGCTTTCTGAGGGTGCAGAAGAGATTTACCAGAATGTTGCCTGGTATGGAGGGCATTAGCTATTAGGAGCGGTTGAATAAACTCGGTTTGTTCTCACTGGAACGAAGGAGGTTGAGGGGCGACCTGACAGAAGTCTACAAAATTATGAGGGGCATAGACAGAGTGGATAGTCAGAGGCTTTTCCCCGGGGTAGAGGGGTCAATTACTAGGGGGCATAGGTTTAAGGTGAGAGGGGCAAGGTTTAGAGTAGATGTACGAAACAAGTTTTTTACACAGAGGGTAGTGGGTGCCTGGAACTCGCTGCCGGAGGAGGTGGTGGAAGCAGGGACGATAGTGACATTTAAGGGGCATCTTGACAAATACATGAATAGGATGGGAATAGAGGGATACGGACCCAGGAAGTGTAGAAGATTGTAGTTTAGTCGGGCAGTATGGTCGGCACGGGCTTGGAGGGCCTGTTCCTCTGCTGTCCCTTTCTTTGTTCTTAAGAAGTTGAAATTCAGGCCAAAATCTGCATCTACGTTTATCATAGACCATAGAATTTACAGTGCTGAAGGAGGCCATTCGGCCCATCGAGTCTGCACCGGCTCTTTGAAAGTGCACCCTACCCAGCCCACACCTCCACCCTATCCCCATAACCCAACACGAAGAGCAATTTCGCATGCCCAATCCACCTAACCTGCACATCTTTGGACTGTGGGAGGAAACCAGAGCACCAGGAGAAAACCCACGCACACACGGGGGAAAACGTGCAGACTCCGCACAGACAGTGACCCAAGCCAGGAATCGAACCTGGGACCCTGGAGATGTGAAGCAATTGTGCTAACGACCATGCTACCATGCTGCCCTGGAGTTTAGGAGTGAGGCAAGTGTGTTAACCTAGTTTTCTACTACAGACAGCTGGTCAGTTCTTTAGTCCCAGAAGGCTTGTCGTTGGCATTCGTGCCTTAAATTTGAATAGTTATTTTTTTCTAAGGTTACCGCACGGTGGCACAGTGGTTAGCACCGTTGCCTCATAGCACCAGTCTCCCTGGTTAGATTCTGACCTTGGGTGACTGGTTGTGTACAATTTGTACGTTCTCCCTGCGGCTGCGTGAGTTTCCCCCGGTTTACTCCCACAGCCCAAAGATGTGCAGGTTAGGTGTATGGGCCAAGATCAATTGCCCAAAGATTAGGTGGGGTTACGGGAATAGGGGTGGGGGAGCAGACCTAGGTAGGGTGCTCTTTCGGAGCAGGGGCCAGCACAGACACGAAGGTTCGAAAGGCCCCCTTTTGCACTGTGGGGATTCTATGGATTCTATGAAATCTCACTTCAACAAATATATTGATTACATTTTTTTTAACTCATCTACCGTGGACGAAGAATAATAAGCCTGTGGATTTTGGAAGTTTTAAAAACTAGTAAACGTCGACAAAAATGTTTATCAAAAGGAACAAATAGAAGAGATGAGTGTAACTATCAGGAAATATAAAATGTAATTTTTAAATCGTTGATGGACCATCGCTGGTTACGCTCGTATTTGTACCAATTCCTGACTGCCCTTGAGGTGGTGATGACGTGTTCTAGGAACGCCGAAATTCTGTCAGGAAAGGAGTTCCGGGATTTTTACCCAGGTTGTAAGATTGTATAAAGGAAGCAACAAGCGGAAACAATCGTTCGACTACGAGAGGCTAATAGGGGAGGATTTTTTCTTTATATTTCAAATTAAGCGGCAATTTCCCGTGGTCAATCCAACTACCCTACACATCTTTTGGCTTGTGGGAGTGAGACCCACGCAGCCACAGGGAGAATGTAAGGCAGACATTTTCCTGGGGAGCAAGGAATTAACAGAAGTGGTCTGAATCGTTTTCACCATATAAGGCAGCACGGTAGCACAGTGGCTATCACTGTGGCTTCACAGCATGGTCCCAGGTTCGATTCCCCGCTGGGTCGCTGTCTGTGCAAGTCTACACGTTCTCTCCGTTCTCTCCGTGTCTGCGTGGGTTTCCTCCGAGTGCTCCGGTTTCCTCCCACAGTCCAAAGACGTGCAGGTTAGGTAGATTAGACATGGTAAATTGCCCTTAGTGTTCAAAAAGGTTTGGAGGGGTTATTGGGTTATGGGCATAGGGTGGAAGTGAGGGCCAAGGCGCATCCTTTTGCACTGTATGTTCTATGTTGTATGTAACTCATCAAAAACATGTATCAAAACACAGGGAAATATGGACGAGTGAGGAACATAAAGTCGTTAACAGCATCGAGTAGAATAACTTAAACACATTACACATCAGAAGATCTCCTGGACCTGGTGGTCAAACTCCAAGGGTTGTGAAAGACGTGGCTGCAGGAATAGTAGGTAAACTGGCTGTGATCTTCCAAACTCCCCTAGCTTCTGTGACGACAATTACACATAGGCAGAGGGCAAATGCTTCACCATTACTTAAGAAAGGCGGGAGAGGGCAATCCTGAACCTTCAGGCCAGTTAGTCTGACAACAGTCATGGATATAATGCTGGTGCCCTTCATACGGCAGATAAACGAGGTACTTAGAAAATGTTCGAACGATTAGCCAGGCTAGCACGGTTTCCAAAAAAGAAATACTCTATCGAATGCATCAGCTAGATTTGAGGAGGCAACTTCGAGGGTGGATTTATACATCTGTTTTCCAAACGTTGTGCCGTAACATGCGGTGTCAAAGATCATTACACAAGAGAGATGGTCATGAGGTTGGGGTAATCTATGAAGTAGATAGAGGATAGGTTAGCGGACAGGAAACAGAAAGTCCGGCTAAATGGTGTATCTTCTCACAGAATGCTATAAGTAGTGGAGTATGACAAGGACGTGAACCGGGGACTCAGCTATCGATATTAATAACAAAACTCTAGTGAGAAGAAATAAGCCTGCAGGCAACTGAAGACCGAGGTGCAACAAAGATCACGCCACCTTAAGAAAAGATGACGGGTGCAAAGAGCACAGGAGACTCAACAACTCGCCGACAATGACAATGTGCGCGGCAGGTTGTAAGTTCTAAGGCAAGCAATCTCCATGTGTCAAAGTACCCAAGTACCCACCCCACCGAGAGTCAAAAACGGAGAGGCGCTCATCGAAGACAGAGAGGCAGTCAACTCCCGCTGGACAGAGCACTTCAAGGGCATCCTCATCCAAGATACAGCCTTCAACAGAAACATTCTGGACACCATTCCGCATCATGCTACCTGGCGCCACGTCAGCGCAATGCCAGCTCACGTCACCGTGGGGTCGAAAAAGCCATCTGATGGCTGAAGAACAACAAGGCCTCTGGTGCAGATGGAATCCGGGCAGAAGTACTAAACTGCAGCCGTGATGCACACTTAACAAGAATCCACAACCTAATCACCCTTGTCTGTAAGGAAGAGAGCATGCCAGATGATCTCAGAGATGTATTAATTATGACGATCTTCAAGAAAGGAGACAGGTGCAATTGCAGAAATTACAGAGGTATTTCCTCACTCCCCAGCAGGGAAAAGGTGATTGCAATGCCAGCAGCGCGGGTGCAATTCCCGTACCGGCCTCCCCGAACAGGGCCCGAATGTGGCGACACGGGGCTTTTCACAGCAACCTAATTGAAGCCTACTTGTGACAATAAGCGATTATTATTATAGATATTGCATGTGCGTCCGCACATTCAGATGCCACGCTACAAGCCAACTGCGATGCGTTCACCGAGGCAGAGGAGAGAACGGGCATCAAATTAAACATCTGGAAAACAAAGGTTCCCTACCAGCCCACTCCTGGCAAACAAAACTCCCCTCCAACCATCAAGAGCCATGGTGAGGCCTTGGACAATGTGCATCATTTCCCTACCATGGATGCTTCCTCTCGGTACGAGCAGGCATTGATGACGAAATCTAACATCGACTCCAATGCACCTGCGCAGTCTTCGGACGCCTGAAGAACAAAATATTTGAAGACCGAGAGGTCAAGCCCAACACCAAGCTCATGGTCTACAGAGCAGCAATGGTCCCTACCCTACCGTATGTATAAGAAACATCGACAATGTAGAGCAACGCCTCAAATTGTTGACGAGTTATCAACAATGCTGCCTCCACAAAATCCAGCAAATCCATTGCCAGGATAGGCGTTGCAACCTGAGAATACTCTCCCAGGCCAATATCTCCTATATTGCGGCACTGGTCACACTCGACCAGCTGCAATGGGCGGGCCACATTAACCACATGCACGACACAAGACTCCCGAAACGAATGCTCTACCCAGAGCTCCGCAATGGCAATCACTAGAAGGACAGAGGAAATTCTGCAAGAACACTCCGAACGCCTCCCTAAATAAATGTAACATCGTCACCGACACATGGAGATTGCTTGCCTTAGAACTTACAACCTGCAGAAAAAGCATCCACGAGGCACCAATCCCGTCGACCATTGTAGAGAGGAGAACATGGAGGCGAAGCATAAACAGAGGAAGGAGAGTACAGAATCCAGAGTGTCTCACCCACACACCTCATAGAGCACCCCTGCCAACCCAGGTGACACGCCAGCCCTTTGTTGAGGCGGAGCGATACCTTTAAATGTCAGGTCATCGCTGGCCTCCGTCCTTCCCTGGCCTGATGGGCAGCATGACATCCATGTGTCATGCTGGGCCAAGTACATGGGCCTCTGTCGATGCTGCTGTCTCTGCCTTCTCTGGCGCCTCGCCACCTGCTCTGCCAGCAGCATCACGAGGGCAACCTCCGCGGGGTCCACGATATCATTCAACCCATGTAATATCTGAAAGGAATTGAAGAGGGTTTCAGACTAACAACCATTGGTGTCTTCCATCCAGGACCTTAAATTCCCCTGTGGCTCCCGCCCTAGTTCCCTTACATCTCTACCATCCAACATGCCCATATCAGGCACCCCTGGCAGCAACGGCGATGCCTGTTCCAGAGCCTATCCGCTGTACCTCAGACACCCGCGTGCAACATTATCTGGACCAGGCTCTCGTCCCCTCCCCGATGCACACACCCACCCTCTGGTCGTGGACATGTCCCTGATGCTGGGGTCCAGGCCCTGGGCATTGGGACGTTGGCTGCTACATCGGTGTTGTTTCTTCCTGCAGTGTTCAGGCACATTGTACAGGCATCACCGCCTGATTAGGATGCAAGGCAATAACATCCACATGCTACATGGCACGCCTACCCACAGGAAATGGCTTGGAAGCTGTCATGTCCTCACTCAACTACGATTGGCAATTCCCTATTAGCATTTGCCTTCAGCTGCGCGACTGGAAACTTCCACGGTCAATGGGAGTTATGGGTAATCGGTGGGACAGCCTGGCAGGAGCTGGGGTAGACCCCGTTATTGGTATACACGGTCCAGGGGATGGCATGGCGGACCCGTATGCATTGAGACACCCATCCCACCAGCCCAGGGTTCATCGCCCCCACCTCACATGATGATGCTGCCCTGGCTGAGGCTGCCCCGCACGGGGGCTCTCATACCAACCAGAAATTGGGCAGCAACCTCAGTATCCCCGGGCTCATAGTCTTTCCTACTGTGACTTCTCACCTCCTCAGGTCCCAACAGCAGCCATTCCGCCAGCTTCACGTGTTGAAAAAGGCGTACTGGCCCTTACCCGTGTCACCATGTGTTGGGGAAGCAGTTAGATTGTAGGAGGCTGTTAGATAGAGGGTCGTTCCCATTAATTGTATGAAGATTGGTCGTAAGTTGTTATTATTGGTTTCTCGCCACGCCATGGCGGGTCCTGATTTCACCAATGGTAGCGGGCCGGTTACATTGCAAACCAATCGGCGCTTGACGTGCTTCTCGGCTTTGGCCCCTCCCGAAATCTTACAGCCCTGTCGCGCTCTCATTTAAGTGCGACGTGGCCGTTAAATCACGGTCTAAGTGCGGTCTCAGCCGTGCATTCACCGCTGAGTCCCCTTATCTAACCATAGTCACGTCAGATACAGTTGTGTTTCTCGCAGATGTAAGCGCCAGGAAACACGGGTTAAACGCCCTTGGTGTGGGATACAGTTCTATTCCGTTAGAGAGCGCCCAGCATCTGGGCAAGGCGGCCAAGTCAGCACTCTCCCTGTATTTGTAATACAGGAGGTTCAGCGCAGGGGTGGAAGGAAACCAGGTGAAAAAACTAGACCGGGAGTTTAAATACCCTTCCAGCGGGCATGTCTGAGCGCCGACATTTCTGTCTGCTCGTACGTCGCATGTGTGGCGTAGAATCAATTTAAATCCAAAAACGGACAGGAAGTTACGGATTATTTCAGAACTTGATTGATATTTGTTTTAATTTATTTTTCGTGGATTGTGTACATCTCTAGCAAGAACAACATCTGTTGCCCATCCCCAGTTGCCTTTGAACTGAGATGCTTGCTGGAGCACAGCAATGGAGTTGCATGTAGACCAGGGCGGGCAAGGCAGATTCCGTGCTACCCCGACCCCGCCTAAATGGTTTTTCTAACAGCCTCCGAAGATTTCCTTTCAATTCCAATCTCAGATTTGATTCCAGTGAATTTAATTTGTACGCCTTGCCAGGGAAGCATTTGCTCCTAGCGATTATTAGCTCATTGACAAAACCAGGATGCTACACCGCCCTTGCAGTCCCTCTTGGATAAATTACACACAATTGAAGGAACATCAATAAAGAATCACAAACAGAACAGGAGATATTGATTTAATCCAGAGAAGAGATACAAGTGAAGGGTATTTTCCTGCAGTTTAAAGTGCTTTCAAATTATTCCATTGAAATCACGCAACGGTTTGAAGCGCTGAAGTCATTAAAGTACAGTTGGAATATTTCCTTTTTTGACCACATTCCTTCACAGAAAAATGTTCATTATAGTTTGATTTAGACCATAAGACCATAAGACATAGGAGTGGAAGTAAGGCCATTCGGCCCATCGAGTCCACTCCACCATTCAATCATGGCTGATTTCAACTCCATTTACCCGCTCTCTCTCCATAGCCCTTAATTCCTCGAGAAATCAAGAATTTATCAACTTCTGTCTTAAAGACACTCAACGTCCCGGCCTCCACCGCCCTCTGTGGCAATGAATTCCACAGACCCACCAGTCTCTTGCTGAAGAAATTTCTCCTCATCTCTGTTCTAAAGTGACTCCCTTTTATTCTAAGGCTGTGCCCCCGGGTCCTAGTCTCCCCTGTAAATGGAAACAACTTCCCTACATCCACCCTATCTAAGCCATTCATTATCTTGTAAGTTTCTATTAGATGTCCCCTCAACCTCCTAAACTCCAATGAATATAATCCCAGGATCCTCAGACGTTCATCGTATGTTAGGCCTACCATTCCTGGGATCATCCGTGTGAATCTCCGCTGGACCTGCCCCAGTGCCAGTATGTCCTTCCTGAGGTGTGGGGCCCAAAATTGCTCACAGTATTCTAAATGGGGCCTAACTAATGCTTGATAAAGCTTCAGAAGTACATCCCTGCTTTTATATTCCAAGCCTCTTGAGATGAATGACAACATTGCATTTACTTTCTTAATTACGGACTCAACCTGCAAGTTTACCTTTAGGGAATCCTGGACTAGGACTCCCAAGTCCCTTTGCACTTCAGCATTATGAATTTTGTCACCGTTTAGGAAATAGTCCACGCCTCTATTCTTTTTTCCAAAGTGCAAGGCCTCGCACTTGCCCACGTTGAATTTCATCAGCCATTTCTTGGACCACTCTCCTAAACTGTCTAAATCTTTCTGAAGGTTACTGAAATTTACAGAAAGTTCACGTGATTAGTCATCAAGATGGAACAATGTCAGCGTAACAATATCATAAAAAATGTTATTTGGTCCTCATTCTAATGGACATTGAATACTAAGAGAGAATCATGCTTGACTAATTTGCTAGAGTTCTTGAAGATATAACAAGCAAACTGGACGATGGGGATCCTGAACATGTAGTATATCTGGATTTCCGAACGTGTATAATTAGGTGCTGCACAGAAGGTTAATACACAATGTTCGATGACATTGGGGTTAGAGATAATTTATTAGCTTGTATAAAAGACTGGATCACCTACAAAAGAGAGTCCAGATAAATAGGTCCTTTTTGAATGATGAGATGCAACTAGTGGGGTGCCACAGGGTTCTGTCCTTGGCCCCCAACTATTTACAATATATATGAACGACTGAGATACAGGGACAGAAGGTCCTTAGCCATATTTTGAGATGACACTAAAATAGGTGGGACAGTAAGTTGCAATGACGTTAGGAGAGTGGGCCAAGATGTGGCAGACGGAGTTTAATGTGGATAAGTGTGAGGTCATGAATTGTGGTCTGTAAAATAGGAAGGCAGCTTATTATTTAAGTGGGGAAGAACTTCAGGGTGCTCCGGTACAGAGGGGTCTGGGTGTCCTCCCACATGAGTTGCAGAAAACTAGCATGAAAGTGCAGCAGATAACAAAGAAAGTGAATGGAATGTAGGTGTTCATAGTTGAAGGAATATAATATAAAGGTAGAGGGATGTTGTTGCAACTATACATGGCATTGGCTAAATCTCACCTTGAGTATTGTGCACAGTTTTGGTCCCGTTATTGGAGGAAAGATAGAGTGGCATTGGAGGCAGTTCAGTGGAGGTTCACTGTTTTGATTCCAGAGATGATGTGTTTGTCGTGTGAAGAGGGGTTGAGCAGTTTAGGCCTATATTATCTGGAGTTGAGAAGAATGAGGGGTGATCAAATTAAGGTGTGTAAGACGATCAAAGGTATAGATAAAGTAGACGTGGAGTGGATTTGTCCTCTTGTGGGACATTCTAGAATAAGAATTCACAGTCTCGAGATAAGGGGAAGCAAAGTTATAAAAGAGATGAGGAGGAACTACTTCTCTCAAAGGCTTGTGAATCTGTGGAATTCGCTACCCCAGTGTGTGGTGGATGCAGGGACAATGAGTAAATTTAAGGAGGCATTAGACAGATTGTTAATTGTTAATGGGTTGAAAGGTAACGGAGAACTGGCAGGACAATGGAGGTAAGGCCATGATTAGATCACCCTGAACGTATTTAATGGTGGAGCAGACTCGAGAGGCTAAATTGCCTGCTCCTGCTTCTAGTTGCAGTTCGGTAGCCCTGTAGATAACAGCACCTCAAGCACAAATCTGGTGTTCTTGATTAATAAGGGGAGTTCTTGATTATTATGTAGATCATGGGTTATGGGGAAAAGGCAAGAGAATGGGGATGACGGGCATATCAGCCATGATAGAATGACGGAGCAGACTCGATGGGCCAAATGGGCCTAGGACCATCTTATGGTCTGAAAGAAACTTTGGTTAAACGCAATAACCGAGTGGTTAAAATTAATAGCATGCCTTCAATTGAGAAAAAGAGACACGGCATTTTGCAACAAACACTACACTCGCACTGTCGAGTACATGGTCTCCTCTTCACTCCTTCCGAGAGTCTGCCTGGGCCCTAACTGAACCAGTTCCCTATCGTAATCTGGGTGTTGCAATGCCGCGTATATAATCGGTTCTCCAAGTCCGTCTGGAAGTGGCACCGACGCACTCGCTGTTCGATTTTTATGATGTATGCGCGGCCTCGCCCTCTCGCACGCAATCCGGTCAGCTCGGGAGCGGCTGATGTTCAGGTTTGTATAAATAAGAGTTTCCGATGTGTCGTCCTCCTTAAACGAAACAGATCATTTTTTTCAACATTTAGAAAGGCGTAGCACATCACCTAGCTTCAGAAATAAGCAAAACGTTACAGGCCGTTGAGATTCTCTGTTCCCACCGGCAGCACACTTCCTCCCGCGGGTTTCCCGATGGTGTGGGGTAGTGGCAATGGGAAATTCCACAATGTCCACATGAGAATCTTTTAGGTCAACATGTAAAGGGACGGAGCAGTGCTGGACGTAATTCTAGGGAATGAAGCCGAAATTGGTTGAGGTCGTGGTGGAGGAGCATTTTAGTGAAAGTGACCACAACACGGCACAATTTTAGAAGCTCATATCAAAAGTCCAAAATCTAAGACTTGGCTCCTCACTCTGCAACTATCCTCGCCTTTCAGACCCATAGACCACCATCAGTAAGGATAAACAACATCTCCTCCAATATAGTCCTGAATACCAGGCCCCGCAAGGCTGCGTACGTAGCCTCCTACTATATTCCCTACACACCCGCTGGGTTGCAAAATTGGGCTCAAACTCCATGTTCAGATTTTCTGAGGTCGTGACCGTAGTGGGTCGGATCTCGAACAATGATGAGTCAGAATACAGGAGGGAGATAGAGTGCCTAGTGGAGTGGTGTAACGAAAAGAATCTCTCCCTCAATGTCAGCAAAACTAATGAGCTGGCCATTTACTTCAGGAAGCAAAATATCGTACATACCACTGCCTGCATCAATGGGGCCGAGGTGGAGATACTGCAAACTTCAAATTCCCAGGTGTGCACATCACTAACCACCTGTCCTGCTCCACCCCGTCGACACTACGACCAAGAAACAGCAGCACCTATACTTTTTCATAAAACTCAGGAAATTCGGCATGGCCACATGTCTGACGCTTAGGAGCCTTTACAGATGCGCCATAGAAAGCACCCTACCTGGCTGCATCACAGCTCGGCCCAAGAACGACAAAAAACTATAGAGAGCCGTGAACACCGCCCAGGCCATCAAAGGAACCCGCCTCCCATCCATTGATTTTGTCTACACCTTCCACTGCCTTGGGGAAGCGGCCGCATAGTCAATGACCCCTTCCACTCAGCCTATTCACTCTTCCAACTTATTCCACCGGGAAGGAGATACAAACGTCTGAGAACACGCACCAACAGATTCAAAAACAGCCTCTTTCCCGCTATTACCAGATCCAAAACGATCCTCTTATGGACTGATCTGATTGCTTCATACATCTTCTCTACTGAGTAGTACTGCACTTCTGTATGCTTCACCCGATGCATGTGTTTATGTATTTACATTGTGTATTTTATGTTGTCTAGAGGTATTTTCTTTTCATGTATGGAATAATCTGTCTGAAGCGTACGCAGAAGAATACTTTTTACTGTACCTCGGTACAGGTGACAAAAATATATGTATTTTCAATACTCTTTTTCTCTTCATGTACCTATAGAAATCTTTGCAATCAGTTTACATTTTGCTTTCAAGCTTACATTCATACTCTATTTTCCTTTTCTTAGTCAACCCCTTGGTCCTTCTTTGCTGAATTCTAAGCTGCTCGCAGTCCTCAGGCCTGTTGTTTTCTTGGATAATCTGTATGCTTCTTCCTTGGATCAAATACCATCTCTAATTTCTCTTGTAAGCCATGGATTGCCCATCTTCCCCGTTTTACGTTTGCACGAGACAGGAATAAACAATTGTTGCAGTTCCCCTATGCTCTCCTTGAATGTTTCCCATTGCTTGTCCAGTGTCATCCCTTCAAGTACCATTCCCCAATCGATCAAAGTCAAATTACGCCTCATATCATCATAGTTATATTTATTAAGATTCAGGACCCTAGTCTCAGAATCAACTACTTTGCACTCTACTTTGATGAAAAATTCTTTCATGAAATATTCGTTCATCCCCAAGTTCTCTCGGCAACTAGATTGCCAATTACTCTGTTCTCAATGCACACTATCCGGTCTAGGATGGCCTGTTCTCCAGTTGGCTCCTCAACATGTTTGTCCAGAAAACTATCCCATATTCACTCCAGGAATGTTATCTCTATGGCTTTGTGGCTAATTTGATTTTCCCAATCTATAAGCAGATTAAAATACCCATGATAACAGATGGTGCTTTATTACATGCGCCTCTGATTTCCTATTTAATGCCATTCCCAACGTCATCACTGCAGTTTGGGGTGTACATATAATACCCACCAATGTTGTTTACCCTTTGGTGTTTCTGACTCTACCCATACAGATTCCACATTGTCAACACTAATATCCTTCCTCAATATTACGTCAATTTACTATTTAAGTAGCACTGCCACTCCATGCCTTTACCTTCTTATCTGTCTTTCCTAAATACTGAATACCCCAGGACATTCAGTTCCCGTCTCTGGTCATTCTGCAGCCATGTCTCCATAATCTCGATTATATCATACCCATTTACATCTATTTGCGTTATTAGTTCATCTACGTTATTGTGAATGCTCAACACATTAATAATAATAATCTTTAATAATAATATTCTTTATCGTCACAAGTAGGATTATATTAACACTGCAATTAAGTTACTGTGAAAAGTCCCTAGTCGCCACATTTCTGCGCCTGTTCAGCTACACAGAGGGAAAATTTAGAATGTCCAAATTACCTAACAGAACGTCTTTCGGGACTTGTGGGAGGAAACCAAAGCACCCGGAGGAAACTCATGCAGACATGGGGAGAATGTGCAGCCTCTGCACAGACAGTGCCCCAAGCCGGGAATCAAACCTGAGACCCTTCAGCTTTGAAGTAACCGTGCTAACCACTGTGCTACCGGGCTGCCCACGGTAAAGGCACAAAACCTTAAACCATGTTTTTTAACATTACTTGCCTCGCTCCCAATACTTTTCACTGTGGCCCTGTTTGAATCTGGCCCTTGCTTTATCTGCCTATCATTTGTTTTTATTCCACTTTCTGTATTTTGTTTTTCTTCTAGTTACCTCCTCCTCTGAGTCCCTGTACAGATGCCCATCGCCCTGCCATTTAAGATTAAACCCTCCCCAACCACTCGAGCAAATACTGCCCCTGGGACATCAGTCCCTGTCCTGACTAGGTGTAACCCATCCAGTTTGTACTGGTCCAACCTACCCTAGAACTGGTCCCAATGCCCCAGGAATCTGAAATCCTCCCCCTCACACCATCTCTTCAGCCATATATTCATCCGATGTATCCTGCTATTTCTACCCAGACTAGCACATGGTACTGGTAGTAAACATAAGACCACTACCTTTGACGTACGACTTCACAATGTACTTCTTAACTCCCGCTATTCTGTTTTAAGGACCTTATCACTTTTTCTCAATGTTGTAGGTGCCGACGTGCAACCCGACTACTGGCTGTTCCATCTCCCCCTCCAGAATCTTCTGTAACCACTCCTAGACATCCTTGACCCGAGCAGCAGGAATGCAACATATTCTGTCATCTCATTTGCGGACACAGAAATGTCTATCCATTCCTCTTACAATCAAATCACCTTACAATCAAATTCCCTATATTTATTGCTTTCACACACGTTTTGCACCTCCCATCAGCAGCAGAACCAACCATGGTACAACGGATTTGCTGCTGCTGCTTTCCCCTGAAGTCAATAGTATCCAAAGCAATATATTTATATTGCAGAGAAATGGCCACATGAGATTCATGCACTGTCTGACTAGCTCTCTTGCTTTGCCTTGTGGTTATCCATTCTATTCCTGCCTGCAGACTCTGATCCTGCAGTGTGCCCACCTCTCTATTTGTGCCATCTATGGTGCTCTCCGCCTCTCGGATCTTCACAGTGCCCCAGCCGCCGCTCCAGCTCACAAACCGGGCTTCCACTTCGTTTCAGGGGATGTGAGGAAAAATCTCTTTACCCAGAGTGTGGTGGCGGTCTGGAGTGCACTGCCCAGGAGGGTGGTAGCGGCGGATTGCCTCGCATCCTTTAAAACGTATCTGGATGAGCACATGGCACATCATGATATTCTGCATACCAGATGCTGGCACATGGGATTAGAAGGTAGGTCAGGTGTTTTTCATGTGTCAGTGCAGATTCAATGGGCCGAAGGACCTCTTCTGCACTGTATATTCTGTGATTCAGTGGTTTGGGTCCTATGGCTTCGTGTAACATGAATCATATTACTGAAGAAGAGACCCCTACAATGGCAATCCATAATAGTGCAAATCAAGAGTGTTCAGTAAATTATGGTACATACCTCATTTACAGTTTGGGCTCCAGTTCCTTGATCTGTAAAATGTTTTAAATCTATTAGATATGTTTAAACTAAAACAAATACGACCGTGAATACTATATAAAAACTTTAAGAACGGAATATATTTCTTCATTAACTGGCCCATTTACTTTCCAAATCATATTATTCACAGTTTATCGTTAATAATCTTATAATGTGATTTTCTAAAAAAACATTAGAACATTCAAGAACAAGCTTGCCTCCGGAGAAAATTACTTACATTTGAAACAATGAGGTTTACTAGGTTTCAATATCCTGCGATTTCTATCGTGACCCTGCAATGTTATGATTTTTTTTTTAAACCATCTACTTGAATGCAGTGTGGCACCGATGATTTTTCGTTCTTGTAGTTCTGATGGTGTTCGACTTTGCTACGCAGCTGGCTTAGTTCACTTGGCTAGACAGCGGTTCGTGATGCAGAGCGAGGCCAGCAGCGCGGGGTGAGATTATTCATCAAGTCACAGCCTCTCACTTCCGGGTGCGGCTATGCAGAGCTAGGTCGCATATTCGGCAGCTCCCGCTTGGAACGGACTTTTGGGCTCTTTTACAGGGCCCCCACGGCATTTGTTTGACATTTCCCGGTGTGGGAAGAAGACTGCAGCATTCCCCTGATGGTGTCCCCCAGGAATGTTGTGTCTTTTGGCTGCCAGACCCGGCAGAAACAGTGAAGGATTTGGCTTGATCTGCAGCAATAGGCCTCTTCCAGCATGCAGGCGGGGGAAGGGCAAGCTTAAAGCTGCAATCTGACTTGACTCTACCAAAGGTGAATTTAAGCAGCAGAGGGAACAACTGTGAAAGCATCTACCAAGGCCATTGAAGAGGCGGGGGCGAGGCTTCTGGTGGCGGCCATGGAGGAGTAGGTCGCGCATTCGGCAGCTCCCGTCTGGAACCGACTCTCAGACCTTTTTCAGGAGTTTCCATAGACTTTTTGGGGCAGACTGGTGAAGCAATCACTGGCAACTTCTATGAAACGGACCAGAAGTGTAACGGCCAAAGGAGCGGCACTAGAGCAACGGGAGAAGCGAGGGAAAGAAAACAAAATGGCGGCGGCCAGGGACAAAGGGGAGCTGCAGGAGTTCATCAAGCGCTGCTTCAAGGAGCAGCGCGAGGAGATGCGCAAAGAGATGTTGGCGCCTATGCTTTCGGCAATTGAAGGACTCGGGATCACGCAGAAGGCCCACGAAGCTAAGAACCAGGAGGTACAGAAAAGAGTCAGTCAGAACGAGGATGGGCTCGTGGGCCTGGCGGTGAGAGTGGAGCAGAACGAGGCGCTACACAAGAGGTGGGCGGGAAGACTCGAAGACCTGGCGAACAGGTCGAGGAGAAAGAATCTGCGAATCCTGGGTCTCCCTGAGGGAGTGGAGGGGCCTGATGCTGGGGCATACGCGAGCACAATGCTCGAGACGATGATGGGCATGAAGGCCCCTTCGAGGCCGCTGGAGTTGGACGGGGCACATCGGGTGCTGGCGAAGAAGCCCCAGGCAAATGAGCCGCCAAGGGCGATGGTGGTGAGGTTCCACCCGTTCACGGACAGAGAGTGGGTCCTGAGATGGGCCAAGAAGGAGCGGAGCAGTAAGTGGGACAATGCAGAGATCCGAATAAACCCGGACTGGAGCACGGAGGTTGCAAAGCAGAGAGCGGGTTTCAACCGGGCCAAAGCGACGTTGTACCGGAAAGAAGTGAAATTCGGAATGCTGCAGCCAGCGCGACTGTGGGTCACATACAAGGGCCAACACTATTACTTCGAAACGCCTGAGGACACGTGGACCTTTGTACAAGCCGAAAAGTTGGACTCTAACTGAGGGTTTGTGAGGGTGGGGGGGATGTTTTGGAGTTTGATGTGTGATGGTTGTTGTATATAGGGGGTCAATTACGCCCAGGAAATGTTACATGGGCTGGGGGAGAGAGACAAGGCCGCGACAGGAGCTGCGCCAGAGGGGGTGGAGCGGGCTTTGGAAAGCACGGGTTTTTTTTCCCGCGCGCGGGAAGAAAGGCGGGAAGGGGAACGAAGGAATGCATATGGATTGGGAGATTCCCACGCGGGGAGGTCAATGGGACGGCAGGGGAAGCCGGGGTCAGCAGGCGTCAGCTGACTTACGGGAGTGACATGGGGGGAGCAAAAAAGCTAGACAGGGGTCTAGCGGGGGTTAGGGGAGGGGGGGAAGGGGGGGAAAGGGTTGCTGCTGCACTGGCTGAAAGGGAATGGGACACAGAAGAGGTGTTCGGGACGGGGGTCCCCCCTCTGGGGGACTGGAGGGTGAGGGAGGCGTGGACACGGGACTGGCCCAGAAAAGGAGATGGCTATTCGCGGGGCGTGGAAGGGGTGAGAGCCCCTCCAATCCGGCTGATAACGTGGAATGTGGGGGGCCTGAATGGGCCGGTGAAGAGGGCTCGAGTGTTCGTGCACTTAAAGGGACTGAAGGCGGACGTGGCCATGCTCCAAGAGACACATCTGAAGGTGGCGGACCAGGTCAGGTTAAGAAAGGGATGGGTAGGACAGGTATTCCACTCGGGACTGGACGCGAAGAATAGAGGGGTGGCAATATTGGTGGGAAAGCGGGTGTCATTTGAGGCCAAGACTATTGTAGCGGACAATGGAGGGCGATCTGTAATGGTGAGCGGTAGGCTGCAAGGGACGTGGGTGGTGTTGGTAAACGTATACGCCCCGAACTGGGATGATGCAGGATTTATGAAGCGCATGTTGGGGCGCATTGCGGACCTGGAGATAGGAGGCCTGATAATGGGAGGGGACTTCAATACAGTGTTGGATCCAGCACTGGACCCCTCCAAATCAAGGACTGGAAAGAGGCCGGTGGAGGCCAAGGTTCTTAGGGGGTTTATGGATCAGATGGGGTGAGTGGACCCATGGCGGTTTGCAAGGCCGCAGGCCAGGGAATTTTCTTTCTTCTCCCATGTACACAAAGCCTACTCCCGGATAGATTTCTTTGTTCTGGGTAGGGCGCTCATCCCGACGGTGGAGGGGATGGAGTATTCGGCTGTAGCCGTTTCGGACCATGCCCCGCACTGGGTGGAACTGGAGCTGGGAGAGGAGAGGGACCAACGCCCATTGTGGCGGCTGGATGTGGGACTGCTGGCGGACGAGGTGGTGTGTGGGAAGGTGAGGGGGTGTATCGAAAGATACTTGGAGGCCAACGACAACGGGGAGGTGCGGGTGGGGGTGGCATAGGAGGCGTTGAAGGTGGTGATCAGGGGAGAGCTAATTTCCATTAGGGCTCATAGGGAGAGGACAGAGGGTATGGAAAGGGAGAGGTTAGTGGGGGAGATTTTGAAAGTGGACAGGAGATACGCAGAGGCCCCGGAGGAAAGATTACTTGGGGAAAGACAACGGCTCCAGACGGAGTTTGACCTGTTGACCACAGGGAAGGCGGGGGCACAGTGGAGGAAAGCGCAGGGGGCGACCTACGAGTATGGGGAAAAGGATAGTCGGATGCTGGCACACCAGCTCCTTAAGAGGATGGCAGCGAGGGAAATAGGGGGAGTCAAAGATGGAAGGGGAGCCACGGTTCGGAGTGCGACGAAAATAAACGAGGTATTCAAGGCCTTTTATGAAGAGATGTACAGATCCCAGCCCCCAGCGGGGGAAGAGGGGATGAGACGATTCCTAGATCAGCTGAGATTCCCGAGGGTGGAGGAGCAAGAGGTGGCTGGTTTGGGGGCACCAATTGGGTTGGAGGAGCTGAGCAAGGGTTTGGGGAGCATGCAGGCGGGGAAGGCCCCGGGACCGGACGGATTCCCGGTGGAGTTCTACAGGAAGTACGCAGACCTGTTGGCCCTGCTACTGGTGAGGACCTTTAATGAGGCAAGAGAGGAGGGGACCTTGCCCCCGACAATATCGGAAGCGACAATTTATTTGATCCTAAAGCGGTACAAGGACCCACTGCAATGTGGATCGTACAGGCCGATCTCGCTCCTCAATGTGGATGCAAAGTTGCTGGCAAAAGTGCTGGCCACGAGGATCGAGGACTGTGTCCCGGGGGTAATCCACGAGGACCAGACTGGATTTGTAAAGGGCAGGCAACTAAACACCAATGTGCGGCGGCTCTTAAACGTGATAATGATGCCATCGGAGGAGGGAGAGGCGGAGATAGTGGCAGCTATGGACGCGGAGAAGACCTTTGACCGAGTAGAGTGGGAGTACCTCTGGGAGCTGCTGCATAGGTTTGGGTTCGGGGTAGCGTTTATCAATTGGGTTAAGCTCCTTTACAGAGCCCCGATGGCGAGTGTCGTGACGAACCGGCGGAGGTCGGAGTACTTTCAACTGTACCGAGGGATGAGGCAGGGGTGCCCCCTGTCCCCCCTGTTGTTCGCATTGGTGATCGAACCATTGGCCATGTCATTGAGGGAACCTAATAAATGGAGGGTTCGATCCTCGTGGCCAGCACTTTTGCCAGCAACTTTGCATCCACATTGAGGAGCGCGAACGGCCTGTACGATCCACATTGCAGTGGGTCCTTGTCCCGCTTTAGGATCAAAGAAATTGTCGCTTCCAACATTGTCGGGGGCAGGGTTCCCTCCTCTCTTGCCTCATTAAAGGTCCTCACCAGTAGCGGGGCCAACAGGTCTGCGTACTTCCTGTAGAACTCCACCGGGAATCTGTCCGGTCCCGGGGCCTTCCCTGCCTGCATGCTCCCCAAACCCTTGCTCAGCTCCTCCAACCCAATTGGTGCCCCCAAACCAGTCACCTCTTGCTCCTCCACCCTCGGGAATCTCAGCTGATCTAGGAATCGTCTCATCCCCTCTTCCCCCGCTGGGGGCTGGGATCTGTACAGCTCTTCATAAAAGGCCTTGAATACCTCGTTTATTTTCGTCACACTCCGAACCGTGGCTCCCCTTCCATCTTTGACTCCCCCTATTTCCCTCGCTGCCATCCTCTTAAGGAGCTGGTGTGCCAGCATCCGACTAGCCTTTTCCCCATCCTCGTAGGTCGCCCCCTGCGCTTTCCTCCACTGTGCCTCCGCCTTCCCTGTGGTCAACAGGTCAAGCTCCGTCTGGAGCCGTCGTCTTTCCCCAAGTAATCTTTCCTCCGGGGCCTCTGCGTATCTCCTGCCCACTCTCAAAATCTCCCCCACTAACCTCTCCCTTTCCATACTCTCTGTCTTCTCCCTATGAGCCCTAATGGAAATTAGCTCTCCCCTGATCACTGCCTTCAACGCCTCCCATACCATCCCCACCCGCACCTCCCCGTTGTCGTTGGCCCCCAAGTACCTTTCGATACACCCCCTCACCTTCCCACACACCACCTCGTCCGCCAGCAGTCCCACATCCAGCCGCCACAACGGGCGTTGGTCCCTTTCCTCTCCCAGCTCCAGTTCCACCCAGTGCGGGGCATGGTCCGAAATGGCTATAGCCGAATACTCCATCCCCTCCACCCTCGGGATGAGCGCCCTACCCAGAACAAAGAAATCTATCCGGGAGTAGGCTTTGTGTAAATGGGAGAAGAAAGAAAATCCCCTGGCCTGCGGCCTTGCAAACCGCCATGGGTCCACTCCCCCCATCTGATCCATAAACCTCCTAAGTACCTTGGCCGCCGCTGGCCTCTTTCCAGTCCTTGATTTGGAGCGGTCCAGTGCTGGATCCAACACTGTATTGAAGTCCCCTCCCATTATCAGGCCTCCTATCTCCAGGTCCGGAATGCACCCCAACATGCGCTTCATGAATCCTGCATCATCCCAGTTCGGGGCGTATACGTTTACCAACACCACCCACGTCCCTTGCAGCCTACTGCTCACCATTACATATCGCCCTCCATTGTCCGCTACAATAGTCTTGGCCTCGAATGACACCCGCTTTCCCACCAATATTGCCACCCCTCTATTCTTCGCGTCCAGTCCCGAGTGGAATACCTGTCCTACCCATCCCTTTCTTAGCCTCACCTGGTCCGCCACCTTCAGGTGTGTCTCTTGGAGCATGGCCACGTCCGCCTTCAGTCCTTTTAAGTGCGCAAACACTCGAGCCCTCTTCACCGGCCCATTCAGGCCCCTCACATTCCACGTTATCAGCCGGATTGGAGGGGCTCTCACCCCACCCACACCCCGCCGACTAGCCATCTCCTTTTCTGGGCCAGTCCCGTGTCCACGCCTCCCTCACCCTCCAGTCCCCCAGAGGGGGGACCCCCGTCCCGAACACCTCTTCTGTGTCCCATTCCCTTTTGGCCAGTGCAGCAGCAACCCTTTCCCCCCCCCCTTCACCCCCTCCCCTCCCCCCGCTAGACCCCTGTCTAGATTTTTTGCTCCCCCCATGTCACTCCCGTAAGTCAGCTGACGCCTGCTGACCCCGACTTCCCCCGCCGTCCCATTGACCTCCCCGCGTGGGAGTCGCCCAATCCATATGCATTCCTTCGTTCCCCTTCCCGCCTTTCCAAAGCCCGCTCCGCCCCCCCTGGCGCAGCTCCTGTCGCGGCCTTGTCTCTCTCCCCCAGCCCATATAACATTTCCTGCACGTGATTGACCCCCTATATACAACAACCATCACACATCAAACCCCAAAACATCCCCCCCACCCTCACAAACCCTCAGAGTCCAACTTTTTGGCTTGTACACAGGTCCACGCCTCTTCAGGCATTTCGAAGTAATAGTGTTGGCACTTGCATGTGACCCACAGTCGCGCTGGCTGCAGCATTCTGAATTTCACTTCTTTCCGGTACAACGCCGCTTTGGCCCGGGTGAAACCCGCTCTCCGCTTTGCAACCTCCGTGCTCCAGTCCGGGTATATTCGGATCTCTGCATTGTCCCACTTACTGCTCCGCTCCTTCTTGGCCCATCTCAGGACCCACTCTCTGTCTGTTAACCGGTGGAACCTCACCACCATCGCCCTTGGCGGCTCATTTGCCTGGGGCTTCTTCGCAGCACCCAATGTGCCCCGTCCAACTCCAGCGGCCTCGAAGGGGCCTTCGTGCCCATCATCGCCTCGAGCATCGTGCTCGCGTATGCCCCGGCATCGGCCCCCTCCACTCCCTCAGGGAGACCCAGGATTCACAGATTCTTTCTCCTCGACCTGTTCTCCAGGTCTTTGAGTCTTCCTGCCCACCTCTTGTGTAGCGCCTCGTTCTGCTCCACTTTCACCGCCAGGCCCACGAGCTCGTCCTCGTTCTGCCTGACTCTTTACTGTACCTCCTGGATCTTAACTTCGTGGGCCTTCTGGGTGATCCCGAGTCCTTCAATTGCCGAAAGCATAGGCGCCAACATCTCCTTGCGAATCTTCTCGCGCTGCTCCTTGAAGCAGCGCTTGATGAACTCCTGCAGCTCCCCTTTGTCCCTGAGCGCCGCCATTTTGTTTTCATTCACTCGCTTCTCCCGTTGCTCCAGTGCCACTCCTTTGGCCATTACACTTCTGGTTCGTTTCATAGAAGTTGGAGGGGGACCTCTCTCTTCCCTTCCCCACGGGCTGCGTAAAAAAAAAGCTCCGTTGGGGCTCCTCTAACGAGCCCAGAAGTCCGTGGTAGCGGGAGCTGCCGAATCGTGCGGCTTAGCTCCGCATAGCCGCAACCGGAAGTCGAGAGGGAATCCTTTTGGCAGTGTTCGCTTCACCAGTCTGTCCCAAAAAGTCTATGGAAACTCCTGAAAAAGGTCTGAGAGTCAGTTCCAGACGGGAGCTGCCGAATGTACGACCTACTCCTCCATGGCCGCCACCGGAAGCCTCATCCCTGCTTCCTCAATGGCCTTGGTAGATCTTTTCACAGTTGTTCCCTCTGCTGCTAGAATTCACCTTTGATAGAGTCAAGTCAGATTGCAGCTTTAAGCTTGCCCTTCCCCCGCCTGCATGCAGGAAGAGGCCTTTGTCTATTGCTGCAGCTCAAGCCAAATCTTTTACTGTTTCTGCCGGGTCTGGTAGCCAAAAGACGTAACATTCCTGGGGGACACTGTCAGGGGAATGCTGCAGTCTTCTTCCCACACCGGGAAATGTCAAACAAATGCCGTGGGAGCCCTGTAAAAGAGCCCAAAAGTCCGTTCCAAGCGGGAGCTACCGAATATGCGACCTAGCTCTGCATAGCCGCACCTGGAAGTCATTTCTACCACTTTCAACTGTATCAGCCCCAACCTCGTGCACGAGGTGGAGATGTTCAGTCTGAAGCAACACTCACCAGAACCCCTCCTCCATACCCTCTCCCAACTCTTCCTCCCACTTTGCCTTTATCCTTTCCAGCGGTGCCTTCTCCTCATCCAAAATAGCTCTGTAAACCATCGACACTACCCCCTTCTCCAGTTCCCCTGTTGTCAGCAGCTCCTCCAGCAATGTGGAGGCCAGCTCAACTGGGAAGCTCTGTATCTCCTTCTCAACAAAATATTGAACCTCCATGTATCTAAACATTTCCCCCTGCTCCAGCCCATACTTCATTCTCAGCTTCTTCAATCCTGCAAACCGACCCCCAAGAAACAATTTTTTTAGTGTTTTAATCCCCTTCTCCTCCCAGCTCAGCAAATTTCCATCCCACCTCCCTGGCTCAAATATGTGGTTCTCCCGAATCGGTATTTCTCTTGACCCTGCCCCCAACCCGGTGTTGGCGAAACTGCCTCCAAATTCTCAATGAAGCTATTATTACCGCACTCCCTGAGTATTTCCCCGAGGCTATCGGGAGCGGCACTGTTGCTAGTGCTTTCAAACCCAACCCCCTGCACAAACTCTCCTCCATTCTGACCCACTGGGAATCAACCCCTCTGACCCAACTCTGCACCTTCTCCACATTTGTTGCCCAGTAATAATACATTAGATTTGGAAGACCCAAACCCCCTGTCTGCCTTCCCCTCTTTGGCAGCAACTTTCTAACCCTGGCCACCTTCCCTCCCCATATGGACGAGGTAATAATTCCTTCAAACTCTCTTTAAAAAGTGCCCTTGGCAGAAAAATCAGCAGGCATTGGAAAATCGCGGCAACACGTTCATTTTAGCTGCCTGTACCTGAACCGCCAGTGACAGAAGGAGACCATCCCACCTTGCCAGGTCAGCTTTCACCCTCCCCACCAAAGCAGAATGTTGTACCTACGGAGATCCCCCAAATCCTGAGCAACCTGCACCCCCAGGTATCTAAAATAAGTCCCTGCCCTACGGGATGCAGCCCCTCCCCCACCCCCGGCCGAGAGGCCACAAAATACTCACAATTGTCTAGATTTAATTTGTAACCCAAGAAAGACCCAAACACCAGAAGCAGCTCCAATATTCCCCCTATTGACCTACTCGGTTCAAACATATATAACAGCAAGTCATTGGCATATAAGGATACCCCTCCTGCACTATCCCTTTCCATACCCCTAACTTCTTAATGTAATGGCCAATGGCTCAATCGCAAGTACAAACAGCAGGGGGGGCATAGGACATCCCTGTCTAGTCCCACGGTGGAGAGAAAAGTATCTCGAGTTGATATTGTTTGTGCCGACACTCGCCCTCGGCTCCTTATATAGTAGCTTTACCCAGTCCACAAATCGTGGACCAATCCCAAACCCCTCCAGAACTGCGATCAAGTACCCCCATTCTACACGGTCAAACACTTTCTCGGTGTCCACTGCCACAACCACCTCTGTTTCCTTCCCCTCTGCCGGTGCCATAACCACATTCAATCCCATCTAACGATCGAAAAGAGTTGCCTCCCTCTCACAAACCCCGTCTGATCTTCACCTATCACCTTCGAGAGGCACTCCTCCAGCCTACCTGCCAGTACCTTCGCCAATACCTTTGCGTCCATGTTTAAAAATGAGATGGCCTATACGACCCACACTCCGTCGGATCCTTATCTCTTTTAAGCAACAGGGAAATCGATGCCTGCCCCAAAGTATGTGGTAACACTGCCTTCCCCATCGTCTCCTCAAACATCCCCACCATCTGGAGTGCCAGCTTATCCTTGAAATTTTTATAATATTCCACTGGAAACCCATCCGGCCCTGCCAACTTCCCGACTGTATCCTCCCAATCGCATCTTTTATCTCCTACTCCATTATCACCGCTTCTAAGGTAGCCTTGACCCCCCCCCCCCTCCCCTAACCTCGGGTGCTCCAGCCCACCTAGAAATTCCTGCATCACCCAGTCTCCCCCAGGTGGCTTTGACCTGTACAACCTCTCGCAGAATTCCTCAAAGACCTTGGTAATCTGATCCCGAGCCGCCACCAATTTCCGTGCCCTGTCCCGCACCTGAAAAACATCTGTTGCCGTCACCTCCCTCCGAAGCTGACCCGCTAACCTTCGCGTCCTCTCCATGCTCGCGAACTGCATCCCTTCTCACCTCAGTTGGCGCACCAGATAGTCGGTCAAAGCTCGCCTATTTCCCTTTCCCAACTTTGCCGTGTCCCCATTTTCTGCATAACTCCTATCTACGCCGAAAAGGGCGGTTGTTGTTCAGTTGTTGCTCTGGTCGTATTTAACCATGGTCTTGACTTCAAAACGGAATCTTTATATGTACATATCTTGTGAGGACGGAAAAATGAGTCAAAATCTCAATTAGTATAGCGGACGAAGGAATAACGAATAATGAAAGGTGGACCACTAAACTTGGCAACGCGTTTTCCGTACAGCGAAGCCCCTCAGAAATATACTGCTGCAGTGTAAGAAACCAGGGCGGCCATTCTTCGCACAGCAAGCTCCCAAGAATATAAATGCGATAATGACTTGGTAATGTTTTTTAACGTTCATTGAGGGAGACCAGTTGGCCACAACGTCCTGCCACCGCCCCCCCCCCCCCCCACCACCACACACACGCCCATTCCACTCCTTCCAATGGTATCGGTTTGTTCATCCAAGAAGGCAGACAGCGACACTCTTTAACATCTCATCCGAAAGACGGCACCTCAGTGATACACTATTAAGTGCCAGGCTTAACTTTCGCCATGATGTCCTGGGTCGGTTTCTGAACGCACAGCCTCCTCTCTCAGAGGAGCGAGTGGTACCAACTGAACCACTGCTGAGACCCAAAGCGCCATAGAGACATACTGAACCTTCTGCTCTTAATAATTCAGGTGCGCATAGCAATTTTCCTGCTGTGCTGTGCTTTAGCTTTGATTTAGCAAAACAAGTGGACGGAGACCTCCACTGGGTTGAATAACTGCTATATTGTTGTGCGCATCATAATCACAAATAAATAGAACCATCACCTTCTTATTAAAACTGCCGCAAACAATCTCCGCTGATTGCAGAGGTAGACTGTTGATTACAGTGTCCGATACGAGGGGCAGGCAACCTCTGTCCTCAGGGAACGTCATCTCGGGTTTTATCGTGCACCGGAAATGCGCTAGTACCATCTTGGACTATTTTTCATTGGATCAAGAAAAACAATTAATCAATTCACACTCAGTCACCAAAATAAACTCGTGTTGTGTCTGTTCTTGTGCATAGATCACAGCTTCCGCTATACATTTGGATCTGCTCGTGATCATTTGTGAACATATTTTAAAATATCTACTATTTTCGAAGTGTTGTGATGAATGTAAGACATTGTCATATATGTTGTGCTTTATATTTGTTGCAGTAGTTTTTTCAATGTTTGAATTAAGGCATATATATGTGGCAGTGATATCATGAAAGAACCAACGGTAGAGTATCCATACTGTGTTTCTGTTAAAGTTGCAATTAAGAGGTCATAAAAGCTCAGGTAATTATTGATTTTATATATTTTCTTTCTTGCAGTGGGATGCCTAATGGGGCATTGTTATGATTGCTGGAGATATCCTTGAGAGTAGATTAATTATGAGGGACTGAATCTAGTCCTAGTGAAGCAAGTTATGTAACATCATTGTGGAATACAGATTATGCCCTTAATGAGAGGAGCCAGGTATGTCTGTAGTTTGGCAGTCCGTGAGATATTTTAAGTTGAACATCAGCTTTGCTAAATGCTGTCAGGTTGCTCAGGAGTGTCTGACAAGACAGATGGATTTTTTCATTGCTCCTGAAAGAATCTCTATCTCTTCAAGGACCTGCAGAGATAAAGAAGTAAACCTGTTCTGTTAACTCTATTTATGAAGTTGCATTTGAATTGCATTGGAGTTGCTTAATTGGGGTTAGTAAAGCTATTTTCATTGATGTTAATGCAGTTACGTCTGTGTTTAAGTTAACATAGAACATAGAAAATACAGCACAGAACAGGCTCTTCGGCCCACGATGTTGTGCCGAACCTTTGTCCTAGATTAATCATAGATTATCATTGAATTTACAGTGCAGAAGGTGGCCATTCGGCCCCCTGAGTCTGCACCGGCTCTTGGAAAGAGCACCCTACCCAAACTCAACACCTCCACCCAACACCAAGGGCAATTTTGGACACTAAGGGCAATTTATCATGGCCAATCCACCTATCCTGCACATCTTTGGACTGTGGGAGGAAACCGGAGCACCCGGAGGAAACCCACGCAGACACGGGGAGGACGTGCAGACTCCGCACAGACAGTGACCCAAGCCGGAATCGAACCTGGGACCCTGGAGCTGTGAAGGAATTGTGCTATCCACAATGCTACCGTGCTGCCCTTAAGAACAAATAAATCTACACTATATCATTTTACCATAATCCATGTACCTATCCAATAGCTGCTTGAAGGTCCCTAATGTTTCCGACTCAACTACTTCCACAGGCAGTGCATTTCATGCCCCCACTCCTCTCTGGGTAAAGAACCCACCTCTGATATCCCTCCTATATATTCCACCTTTCACCTTATATTTATGTCCCCTTGTAATGGTTTGTTCCACCCGGGGAAAAAGCCTCTGACTGTCTACTCTATCTATTCCCCTGATCATCTTATAAACCTCTATCAAGTCTCCCCTCATCCTTCTCCGTTCTAATGAGAAAAGGCCTAGCACCCTCAACCTTTCCTCGTAAGACCTACTCTCCATTCCAGGTACCATCCTGGTAAATCTTCTTTGCACCTTTTTTAAGATTTGCTTTAACATAAGAGATACCTATTGGTCAGGGATCACTCTTGGGGTGAAGTAACATTTCCTCACAGCTTTAAAGCTGAAAACAAATTTGGGGTTATTTTGTGGCATACTGACAAATGTTGAGTTCTTGTTCGGGATCATAACCTATTCAGCTATGTGGAGTCATGCAATAGGCGTCGGGGAAGGTCGAGGCCATTTTGCTCCTCTCTATAATCACCCACTTAACTGAACGACCTGCTCTTTAAACAGCAGATAAATTCTGCTTCGTGCTTCTAGGATGGCATGGTGGCACAGTGGTTAGCACTGCTGCCTCTCAACGCCAGGGTCCCGGGTTCGATCCCGGCCTCGGGTGCCTGTCTGTGTGGAGTACAAATTTGTGTAGCATATGTGAATTAGCCATGCAAAATTGCCCCTTAGGATGGTGTTACCTGAATAGAATGGGGATTGGCACCAGGTCGCGAGGTCTTTCAAAGGGTCGGTGCAGACTCGATGGGCCAAATGGCTTTATTTTTCACTGTACAGATTGTATAATTCTATGATTCTAAATAGTGGTTATTACACGTCCACTTGAGAGGTCAAATGGGGCTTTGGTTTAACATGCCACCCAGTAGACTGAACTCCTTGATTTCCCCTGAGGGCTGAGCTGGAGAGATAGCTTAACGTTCTGCCTTCACGTCCCTGAAACAAACTTATTCCTTCAGCATATCAACTTTTCCTCAGGTAGCTCCGTAGACTAGATCAGCAATGAACTGACTTAAAATATTGTGTCAATCATCATGACCAACTTTGCGAATTTTCTCGTGATTTACGTGACATGCCAGTTTATTGGGCAACGTATATTAAATGTGATTAAGGTTGTTGGTATCACACACTCGCTGTAAATTGGTAGAACGACATTTCATTTTAATATGATTGATGAAATGGCGATATCAGAGCTCATGATCATATCTGTACCTTTAATCGTTCCCTGGTTTGTGAGCCTGTGGGTACACTGAATTTCATCCCTTGATTGATCCTTTTGACTGTTGACTTGAGAAGGCGAAGAATTGCTAGGTAATCCTGACCTTCGAATTTTCTTTCTACAAGATGCTCCCTGATGGAGGTGAAAGTGGTCCAGTGCTGAACAACGGCAAGTTTTGATCATATTCTCTGGTCAGGAAATGTTGTGTTCCTCGTGAAATTGGCTTGCAGTTGCTAAGTTATTAACAGGCAGTAACTCACAGGTGGAAGTACAATTTTCTGAAGCACTTCTACATGATTCAATACTGCAGGAGCATGCACGAGGCGCCCTCACAAAGGAGGTGTTGTCCCATTGGACGCCCGTGTTATGCTCCGCCCAATATTGTTATTCTGTGGTCAGTGAAATCGAATGCCGGATGGAATGTACAATGAGGAGCCGGTTTGATAACAGCCCCTTTGGTAAGATGAGTTTCTGTCCTCATGGCTGCAATTGCTGCGCAGTAAGTACTGACTTTAGTGGAAATATAAATCTCGGCCGAGCAGCTTTTCGCTATGGTTTTCTGAGTTATTTCTTCTGGCGCTTTTCTATCCTTACTATCCTCCAAGGATAGATGGAAAGAGATTTCCATTTCGAAATTCCCAATCCAAAAACAGCTTTCGTCAATGCCGACTGGAAACGCTTCCAAAGGATGTCGAAATGGACCAGTACTCCAAAAGTTCTTGGCAGCCCAGGGTCCTCATATATTTTTCAGAGTCTGTCGTCATATAGAGGGCACTCAATTCACCCGGCGATCGTTAGAACAACGCGGGACAACAGTTATGCTTGACAAGCCCACTGTCATTGGCTAGACATCGGGTTCTTTGGCCTGTCGCCCACCATGAGAGGAACCATCGTGTCCCACTGGTCATTCACGACCCAACCCCAATTGGGGAGCACCAAACGAGTGAGGTGCTGACCCGTCACCGTTCACGCCCTTCATTGCGTGCTTGGAGATCAGTGTTTCTACTCAGCAAGTGGATGGAATGTGCAGCAGGATTCGCAAAATAATCAAAACAAATTAAAAGGAGGAAGGTGCCAACTTTCTGATTGACAAATTGCCTCATCAGAATTATGGTGACTTGAAGCTGGTCACTAATGTTTGCAGTACATATGTGATTGACTGAACATTGACACGGGTTCCCTGCAAGAGGCTTTCTGAGTGTTGAAAATAATACATTGCACGTTCATATGGCAGGGAAATAATTCAAAGGAAACGTGTGAACAGGATGCAGGTTTCTCTGCAAGGAATACGCTGCTCATACTGATAAAAAAAAACCGTCTCCCCACATCCCCCCACGACCTCCTTCCCCAACTCCACACACAGAAATATAGATGGACAGGAAATGTGTTCTCTCGATCTGCCTCTCAACTCAAACAGAGTTAGAAAGTTGCCATATCGCCATCGAGCAGCATTTATTGTCTGACGCTGAAAGTTGTTTATAGTTTGACATATCTAAATCTAGGTTTTACAATCACCATCAATCTGCCCCGTGACGCTGAATTCAGCATGTGCCTTGCAAAACCTTCATCTGCTTATGTCGAAACTGAGTAAGAGAGTAGACAGCAACTGTAACGTGACCTGGAACAGGAGACTGCACGTCGATCAAACCTGCCTCCTCAGTGCACTCCTCTGCAGCGATGAGACCTGGACAACATGTAGTCGACAGGAAAAAAAGGCTGAATCGTCTCTACCCTCGCTGCCTCAGATGTATCCTCGGCATCGCTTAGCAGTTCCAGGTTACCGACGCAGAGTTTTGGGAGCGGGACAATGTCAACAGCGTACACCCATTGTCAACAATATCTGCACTGACTCAGGAAAGCCGGGTGGACGATGGCCACATGTGTGAACTAGCTACTGAATCACGGCCTTCCAGACATCCTCTGCTACAAGAAGACCGTTGAGTGAGATATGAAGATGGGCTCATGCGTTCTAACAAATGAGAGACTGTCACTGATGGCCATGATCTCTGAAGTGGCATTGTCAAGGGAGAGACAGAAGGATAAGTGTATCTGACAGGGGAGAGATCAAAGTCCTGTAAACACCAGAAAGCACCTGGTGTTTACAGGGGAGAGATCATGAGTCCTGTACCTTCGCAGCCCACTGCCTTCCTCTGCAAAAATACGGTCGGGTCTACCACACCAGTTGACGTTTAACGTGTAGATGACCACCGACGTGCAAACCATCGCCTATCGCTATGTAACTTAGCCAAATAAATAATATCAATTATGTAAATGCGGCTCCTTTGGATGCGGGAGACGCATAACTGAGTCACGTTTGACAGAGTCTGTCTAATATTGGCGGTGAGGAAACGCTTAGAGCCAACTGATCCGGTATTCGGCTGTAATCAACATAAAACGTCGCTCTGACCATGCTGAACCTGATGCCTTGGGATGTCGTGGGGCCCACAGTCAATGTTAACGACTTGTAGCGCCATTGCCTCCTAAATGTATTCTTCTCTGTGGTTAGCTGTGTTTGGCGTGGATACCAGTGGGAGAAGACATATCATGGATGGGGATGGAAGTATATGTTACAGAAGCTGGAAGGTATCATTCCGCCAGTATGCCTGTCGGTCTGTTGTTTGACTCGGCTGTGGAAGATCTCTCCAATTGTAGAATTTCCCAACATGTGAGTGAGAAGGACTTTATAAAATGTATTGTGCCTTCATCATACCATTTGCCAATGTTGACCTTGGGGGCTCTGACCAATTTAATTCCTAACTTAGTCCAATCATATTTGCCTTATTATCGCTCGTCAACCTGTTATGGCCAACTTCTACCAAGGAACAATTCACAGGAGTCTCAGATCAGGGTTATTTAGGCATTTGCAGGGAGAGATAGGTCAAGAAGCAAGCTCGCTGAACCAACACTGTTGTTGACAGAAGGTGGTACATATCTATGGCCTTTTAATACATGCACAGTCATTGTTTAAATTTCGATTTCGATTTGACGCTACACATAGATTGTTTAGCAAAAGCGATATCTCTTGTACTAGTCATGTGTTTACACCTGCACCCTTTCCAGAGTCTTTTAGCTTATCTTGCTATAACCCCCCCCCCCCCCTTCTCTACCCCCCCCCCTTCCCCCCCCGCCCCCCCCCCCCCCGCCACACACACACACAAACACTTTTCCATGGGTACTCAGGCAACTGTCCATGCTATCTGACTCAAAGGCTCCGTCATCGCTACCGAGGCTAGCTAATGCAGAATGTGCAGCTGGAGAGTCCATTGAAGTAGGTTTAAGTGTTACGAGGGTCAGCTGCGACTGGAATATGCTAGATGCTGATTCTTGAAGTAATGAGATATGCTGACCTTTTAACAAGGCAGAGGCTGACTTTTTAAACAAAGACATTTGTGAAACCTTTTCTATTAATTTTCTCAACCTCATTGCGCATTCATCTTAATTCGCCCTTCATTATCATTTCCCGTAACAGTCATTAACAGTCATTAATAGTCATTTGGTAGTACAATACTCGAGTGTTGCTGAAAAAAATAAATATATTGTCGAAGCTTTTCCTCTTTCACTCATCAGCACAGGTGAAGAATGCAACATTCCACGGTAATCTATACTACGTATGAAAATGGTACATATTTCCGGCCAAGCCAAATATATATCATTTCAAAACTACATATGATCAGATGTACAGTAATCTCATTATGAAAGACAATGAACTGTATCCATGAGATACACTTTGTTTTCGGGTCACTGGTTCCAAGGTGTCCGTGTTTGTATTTTTATTGGCGCCTATGTTGCTGTTCTATAAATTCAAAGGGGAAGAAAATATAATGCCAAGGATGGGTCTGGTCTGCTGCGCTTTCTGGTGTTTACTCAGTCTGCTTTAGTGGAGTAATGCCATTAATCAATGTGTTACACTAAGTACAGCTGGGCGCAGATAGTATAACTCCTGTTTTACAGGGTTGCACCATAATGTGTAGTTTAATGCAGGGCAGATTGGTTTAACTGCTGCATAGCCGGCAAATGTTCCCTCTGCAGGTTTACCCTCTCCCTTTTAGGGTACACCAGATTATATAAGATACTTCATTTCTTAGATGACGAGAATAGGGTCTTTAGCACTGGGCATCCATTCACTGAAGTATAGCGGAATCATAACGGCCAATTTGGAGCTGAATTATATGACTTTAGGAATATACTTGTAACATTTTTCTAATGGAGAGCAGGCAATAGTGGTTCTAACTGTTTGACTCGGAAAGGAGTGTAAATTACAGACATTGTCATTGCACAGAATTATGAGAGAGCGAATTGGATTGAATTGGATTTGTTTATTGTCACGTGTACAGAGGTGCAGTGAAAAGTATTGTTCTGCGCACAGTCCAGACAGTTTGTACCATACATGAAAAAACATAGGGCCTACATAAATAAAAGAGAAAGGTTAGAGATAGTATTAGTATTAGAATTAAGTTTTAAGAGGTTAGTACTGTTATAAGAGATGTAGGAAGAGGATCTGTGTGAGAGAGCTCGCAGAGAGTCGCCACACTCTGGAACCATCGTGCTTTTGGTGATATTACTGTCCTTGATTCTTCTCCATCTAATTCCAATGACCTTCCAATGCCAAAATTTGATGCAGGAAGTGTAGTCTAATCCACATTTAAGAGAAACTAGTTGACGTTGTAGGTAAAATCGTTCCCAGACACAACATTCTCATTCTCAGATTGAGCTAAATATGTAATCCTCTGTAGCATGCACCAAGTTCACAGTTAATTAGAGAACTAAACTTAATTGTGAAGGGAAAAAAGAAAATGGTACAGATTTGTTGGCATGTCGATTCTGAATAGTTGTGCTGCTGCCATTGAGAACGTGCATGCCCCATGCTTATCTTTAATTTTTCAAAAGCGCAATGCCTTGACATGATTCGTTTCTCTCCAGAGACTGCACATTTGTATATGGAACCTCTAGCCAGCATAACTGTGAAGCCGATTAATAATCTTAAAGGTTATCAGTGTGCTCCTTAGCACACTCGTGATTGTTTAGCAAGTGTTGTCTAATCATAGAATGACATCTGAGGTTAGATATAATGTCCTGAGTTTTTCAAGCACATGCTAGTTGAGTAGGGCCAGTACGTTGCCCATTGTGAGCAGCCAACTGGATATGCTCTTTGAAACAATCCGGACGAGACATTGGATCGTATGACCTATGTACCTGACATCGCACCAGCACTGAAACAAATCTGTGGCTTTCAAAGACTATGAACATGAGTCCATTTTCCAAGTATTAATTGCTTTGGTCCAGGATTATTGACCATCTCCAAGTGAGGGCCTACCAACCTCTTGTTCGCGTCCAAAGGCATTATCGTCGTTGAATTCACCATCGGCAGCATGATGGGGGTTACCACTGGCCAGAAACTCAACAGGACCAGCTGTGTAAATGGAGTGTCTGCAAAAGCTGTTCCGAGGACTGGAATCCTGAGTCATCTCCGGACTCCCCAAAACCCATGTTCCATCTCAGAGGGTGACGGAATATTGACCACTTCCCTGGATAAATGCGCAACCTAAACATGGCTCAAGAGGTCCGACAGAGCACAGAACAAAACTGTCGACTCGAAAGGCAGATCATCCACACATTAAACATTATTTATTTAATCCATGCATGGGATGTGTGCATGACTGGTCTGTGCAGTTTTTATTGTGCACCCAAAATTGCCCTTGAGCAAGTCATGCTGAGCCGGCTCATTGAACCACTCCTGGGTGTGTCGAAAGTTAATATCACTGGATCACTAATCCACTAACACCCTGGCAGAACGCTTTCAAATCCCATCGCCGAAAGTGGTGGAATTTATATTCAAATTAATAAAAATTCTGCAGTTGAACGCTCATCTAAATAATGGTGACCGGGAAGCTATCACCAATTGTCGTAAAATTCCATTTACTAGGGACTTCCGGTGGCGGCATATCGGAAGATGTCGCATTTTGGATGTCTCATTCTCGAGGCTTGAATTTTTAGAATTTCATACCCGGTCACAGGGGCAATTTTTTGTTAAATACGTGCAGCAAGACATAGGGAAGAAAGATGTCCAAAACCCAAAGGAAAGCTGCCGTGAAGAAGGGAGAGAGTGAAGGTTCGCCGTCGAGTGGAATGGTCAGCTCCGGCAACTGGAAGAATGGTGGAGGCTGGGTCGCTGGGTGGGACCGCACTCTACACAGCAGAAAAGATGACCGAGGTAATGGTTATGGAAATTGAAAAACAGTTCGCAAAGCATATGGAGGTGATGAGGAAAGAGATGATGGCAACATTGAAGGTGGTGGTGGAGGAGCGATTGCCCCGGTGAAGGGGGCAGTGTCCAGGACATTGGCCGAGGTGCAGAAGCACGGTGAGTAACTGAAGTGAGTGGAAGACACCTTGTTGCAACACAGTGATCAACTCACCTTGATGGGCGAGGAGCTGCAGAGGGTGGTGCAGGCCAACAAGGGTCTGCGAACCAAAGTGGAGGACTTGGAAAACATCTGGGTGGCAAAGTCTGAGGATCATGGGCCTGCTCGAAGGAGTGGAGGACCCAAAGCCGAGGGAGTATGTCGCCAAGATATTGGCGGAGCTGTTGGGGGATGGGGAAGATCCCTCTTGGTACGAACTGGATCGGGCTCATGGGGTGTGGAGGCCTAAACCAAAGGCGAATGAGCCGCCAAGAGCAGTGATTGTTTGTTTCCATCGCTACTGCGTGAAAGGGAAGGTCCTGTGTTGGGCAATGCAGAAATGTCAGGTGCAGTGGGCTGGAGCTGGTATATGTATACACCAGGACTTTACTATGGAGTTGGCGAGGAGGCAGGCGGCCTTCGGCTGAGTGAAGACAGCACTGAATAATAGTGGTGCACGGTTTGGCGTAGTGTACCCAGCTAAGTTGAGTGGGACCAACAACTCCAAAGACTTTTATTCTGAGACAGTAGAAGCAGCGGAGGCATTTGTTAAGGCAGAAATACTGGTGCAGAAGTGAGAAATGGGACTGAGGATTAGACTTCGACTGAGGGTACGGGTGGGGGGGAGGAGTGTATGTAACTCTATTTTTCACTGCATGTTGTTATATGTGCTAAATGAGGTGAAGTTGCCCATTTGGACAAGGTAAAAGTTGGGAATTTCTTTTGCAATGATGGTTCTTCGGGGTCTATGTGTTTACACTGGAGCTGAGCGTTGAGGGGTCTTCTTTGTTTCCCTTTGACCGGGCAGGGGGGAGGGGATTGGAGGGGAGTGAGGCCTTGGCAGGGTCTTCCACACTAGCTAGCTCAAGCTGGCCAGTGAACAGAGTGTGGTGAGGGGAGGCGCTGCTGCCATCAGAGCCTGGTAGAACAGGTTTCGATGGGCCCAGGAGGACTGAAAAGATGGGGGGGGGGGGTGGAACGATACTAGGTGAGGTGTTTTCGAAAGCAAGTGGATGGGAGGATTCTGGGAGGAAGAGGGGCAAGATGGTAACAATGGGACGGGGCGGGCCAAGCCCAGTGGGCCTGGAGTTATGAGGATGGTGGATAGGAGGGGAGGCGGGGTGAGAGACCCCCGGTTAGGATAGTTACGTGGAATGTGAGGGGTTTGTTGGAGGGAGGTTTCCACGGTCGTCTCGGGGGTAGTGCTCGTGAACTTGGAACCAGGGCACCTAGAAGTCTTTTTCAGGGGATCGGACCGGCTCGGGCAGCGGGCGGGTGTGGGTCAGATCTTAGCCTTTGCCTCACTGATTGCCCGGAGATGGGTCATGTTGGGGTAGAGGTCAGCCTCTCCATCCTGTGACACGTCTTGGTGGGGTGGGGGGCGGGGGGGGGGGGGTGCTACTTGAGTTTCTTTGACTCTCGAGCAGGTGAAGTCTCAGATGAAGTGATTGATTGTTAATTTGTATTCTTTTTTACCTGGAATGTATGGGTGGATGTTTTGGTCTCTATACTGAGCGGGGTGCGGTTTTTGTGTCAGGGATTGTATTTGTTTTGGGTTGTTTTTTCTTTGTTTGTTTATCGATGAAAATTTTGAAAATGATTGAATAAAAAGATTTTTTTTTAAAATTCCATTAACTAATGTAATTTAGGGAAGGAAACCTGCCGTCTTCACCTGGCCTGGCCTGCATGTGACTCCAGACTGACAGCCATGTGGTTGACACGTCACTTCTCCATGAAATAGCCTAGCAAGACACTCAGTTCGAGGGCATAGGGATGAGCAACAAGTGGCTGACCTTGTCAATGATGCCCACATCACGTGCAAGAATTTTGAAAGCAAAATGCTTGTTTGTCCATGTATTTCCAAGCCAGGATGTTGTGCAGCATGGAAGGGAAGCTATAGGTGGTGGTGTTCTTTTAAGCCTCTCTGGTTTCTTTGCGGCCTAGATGCAATAATGGCGAGCGTGAAGCTCTGATTCAGTTTTGACGGTTGCACGGCCCTTTAAATGCTCATAGTTCTTTTTTTATATTGAGCGTGGCATATTCGTCGGACCTTCGGGGCTCCAATCATAGCCTGTTAAAAAGGTCTTCATTTTTGAAGCATTTTAAAATTCTCTCCCCCAGGCAACAAATGCAACACTGGCCCCAGTGCCCAACTCTCAAATAACACCCGCCGCCCCTCCCCCGCCCCCGAGTCAAGCACCTCCCCGCCAAACCCTGCTCAACATCTCTCCAACCAGCTCCCTGCTGTCAACCACTCACCGCCGACATTTGCATCCCCACTCAACAGCCGTGAACATTCCTCGCTTTAATTTTCACTTGGGGGTCACAGGACGTCTGAGGCATTCAAATGCGGCCACAGCGGAAATCTGGGATTTGGACGCTGCCGGATATATTCTATCATTTGGCCCATATGAACTTCTAATGAAGGTTTTGAACTAAGAGTTAAAACATAACATCTGGGTGGTAACCTTGACATTGTGGGCAGTTGGACGAGGTGAGGCTGCCGTTCCACTTTTAATCTGAAACATTAACCTAGATTTATTTCAGATTCTATTAGCCGAGGCAGGTACTTGCTACAATATTACCTGATCTGTGCAATTCTTCGCCTCCGCTTCGTCTCGTGCCTTCCTCACTCCGGAATCTATTGTCGCATCAAAATATTTCTTCAATGGCCTTAATTATTATGATTATTATAATAAATCGAAATTAAGCCATTGTAATACAGGTACTTATTACAAACACTGCCGAAGAAAGTGCCCTTAACTCGAACCTTCCAACCGATTCATTAAATAATTTTATGAACAAATTGCGGACAGTTCAGTGAAACATTTATTTATAACACTGAATATGTTTTACCGCCTTCATAGCACGAATGGAAAATGATTCTTCTTTCATGTGGGAACATTGTACACCACAAAAAGATTGGTTTCAGTCTGCAGTTACATCAATTGTTATGAAAGAACCGCGCTGATTTGCCACAAGATGGAGTTCCGAGCGTTTGGGGGAATTTCCAGCAGCACTACCTTGGCCGGAGAAGGCGTCTTGTGTCGGTCCAGGTAGCGGACGGTAGAGGGCGCCGTCCACGCCGAATGTCTACCCCTCTTCCGCGGCTATGTGTGCTGCCGAGTGCGACTGGGAAGGGAGCACGCAGTGTGCACCGACTTGATCGAGGCTATCCGTGCCTGGAGTGCACCACGGGTGTTTTGTCGACCCTCCTACCAAATTTTGGTTTGATGTTTTACGTTTCCTTGGCGATTCTGTTTACTTTGATGCAGTATCCCTTCAGGGGACTGACTTTCAATTGATCCCTCGGTTTGCTGATTCAGTTCACTTGATTACCAAAAGCAGCACACATTGTCTTGTGAGATCCGAGCCCACTCCCCTGTGCCGCGGCAAAGAATAATTTGTATGTTTAGTTATACTAGCCACAGCACGATGAACAACAAGCAAATAAAAGACAAAGTCCATAAGGAATGGGCTAAAAGATCTGGTCGCCCCTGCGCCATCCAAATTCACAGCATGAATTTTCAAACTTATACCGGGTCAATATTAATTTTAACTCCAGGAGCAATCGCTTTTTGTTAACCAACGATATTGAGTGTGATGGCGCAAAGGCGGATGACTTTCAGAAGGCATTCGTGACAGTGCCATTCAACAGACTTGTGAGAAGAGTTGGAGCTCACGGAATAAAAAGGACAGGAACAACGTGGATACAAAATTGGCTGAATAATACGAAGCATAAAATAATGGTCAATTAATATTTTTCGGGCTGGGGAAAGCTTTGTTGGAGCGTCACCCAGTGGTCTGCATGGAGACCCTTTTCCTGCTTATATATTAATGATCTAGATTTTAGTGTGCAGGGGAACATTTCAAAGTTTATGGATGATGCAGAACTTCGAAGTATTATAAACTGTGAAGAGGACACTGTACGACCTGAAAACGACATAGATAAGTTGTCAGAGTGGGCAGATAGATGGCAGATGAAGTCCAATGTGGAGAACTGTGAGGTGCTGCAGCTTGGTAGAAAGGACATGGATAAACATTGTAAAATAAGGATTACAATTCTTAAAGTGGCCACGGAACTGAAGGGACTGGGTGTATACTGTGCATTAGTTATTAAACGTGGCAGTACAGGTGGCGAGAGCAGTTAATAAAGCATATAGTATTCTGGACTTAGTAAATATGGGCTTGAGTACAAGCACAAAGGCCTCGTGATGAATTTCTAATTAGGCCTCAGCTGAAATATTGTGTGCAGTTTGCGATCCCACACGATAGGGAGGACGCAAACGCATTGAGATAATTCAGAAGACGTTGATAAGAATAGCCCCAGAGATGCGAACTTTCAGTTAATTGAATTGAATTGGATTTATGGTCATGTGTACTGAGGTACAGTGAGAAGTATTGTTTTGCATACAGTCTAGACCGAACAGATCGTTCCATAGATTAGATAAATTGGGACTGTTCTCCTTGCAGAAAAGAAGGTTAAGAGGAGATTCGCTAGAGGTGTTCAAAACCATGAGGGGGGCAGTACAGAGTCGAAAGGGAGAAAATGTTCCGCCTCCTAAAAGGATCAAGAACGAGGCTGCACCGATTAAAAATGATTTGCAAAAGAAGCAAATGTGATGAGTTTTGTTTTCACACAGTGGCTGGTTCGAATCTGACATGTGCTGCCTGGAGGTGTGGTGGAGGTAGGTTCAATAGCGGCATTCGGGAGGGCATTAGATGATTACTTGAATAGAAACAATGTGCAGGGTTCTGGGTGGAAAGACAGGAGAATAGCACTAAGCCATGATGTTCGTTTGGAAGCAGCTGCAGACACGATGGGCCGAATGGCCTTCTTCTGCACTGTAACAATTCTGTGAAGTTGAGAATCTGTTTAAAAAAAAGGGAACCCTTAACTGTAGAAATAGCTGAAATTTAAAAAAAGCCAAGCCGGTTGTGCAAAATGTTTATCAGTCATTGGTTTAGACCTCAGCTGCAGTAATGTGTTCAATTATGTTATTGCGCCTAGAGAAATTGACATCGTACTCCTGAGGGTCAAAAGGAATGAAATATAAAATGTCATTTTACTGGCTTTGTAAAGGGCATTGGTGCGACTACAGCTGGAATACTCTGCACAGTTTTGCTCTCCTTATTTGAAAAGATGTAAAATTTATTTTTAAGCAGTGCAGAGAAGGTTCAACTCGACAGACTCCTCGGATGAAAGGGTTGTCTTATGAAGAAAGGTTGAATAGAGTTCGCCCATGTCCACTGGAGTTCAAAGGATGAGAGGTGATCTCATTGAAGGATGTATGATCCTGAAGGGACTTGATAGGTAGTCAATGACAGAATGTTTCCCCTTTTGGGGTGACAAGGACTATCGGAATCAGTTTATATGAACATAGAGAATAGGAGCAGGAGGAGGCCTTTCGGCCCTTCGAGCCTGCTACGCCAATCAATATGAACATGGCTGATCATCCAGCTCAATATCTGCTCCCGCCTCCCCCCATATCCTTTGATACCCTTCGCCCCAAGTGCTGTTTCTAACTCCTTCTTGAAAGTATACAGTGTTTTGCCCTCAACTACATTATGTAGCAAGCCGATCACTTTCTGGGTGAAGAAACTTCTCTCTTCTAAATGGCTGAGACGTAGCATCAGATTGTGAGCTCTTGGTTCTGGACACCTCCACCAGCGGGAACATCCTTCTAGCATCTCCTTTTTAAGATGAAGATAGAGAGATGTATTTTATCTCATAGGATCATAAGTCTGTGGAATTATCTTCCCCAGAAAGCAATGGATGTCGGGATGTTGGATTTATTTAAGGTTGGGTTAGGCCGATGTTTGACGGCCAAATGAGTGAAAGGGTTAAGGGGTTCAGACAGGAAAGTAGAGGTATGATCTGATTAACTCGTAGAACTTACAGTGCAGAAGGAGGCCACTCGGCCCAATGAGTCTGCACCGGCCCTACCCAAGTCTATACCTCCACCCTATACCCACACCTCCACTCTATCCCCGTTGAATGGTGTTGCTGGCTCGAGGAGCCGAATGAACTACTCCTACTCTTAAGTCACATGTCCCTATATTCCTTTGAGTATAGAATAGTGTGCATGGCATAGTGCTGGCATAGTCACGCTGGATTGAATTGCCTCGTTCTGACCTGTATCATTCTACCATTTAGGGCAAATTTGGCGGCATTGTTGGCTAAGAAATTCTGGTGCCTTGCTATATGCAGTCAGAACCAAAATTGGAATCGGATTCCTACGCACTGTCTGGCTAACTTAATTGGGCTTTTGGATAAACTAACACGGATTGATGAAAGCAGTTGATGTATATACAGACTTCTAAAAGAAATGGTGGTTCAATACAAAATACTTGAATAAACAAGCCACCAGAAATTATCTTTGCATAGCATCACATAATCGTAGAGGCCAGGAGGCCAGTCGAACCATCGTGCACCTGGAGCAACCCTGCGGTAAAGGTATTTAATTGCCTTGACAACTATGTGCAATTTTGAAAGTTACTGTTACTAGTTACTCTATCCATGTAATTTTCTCCGTGGAATCGATTGAAAACGTTTTCAATACTTTGAACTATAACTAGTTCCGTTCAACGGAGAATAACCTGAGGCTGTCTAACAATTGGACAAACTGAGATTGTGTTGATAATTGAAAAATCCATTACTCGTTGGTATCTCAAATATCTGCTTTTGAGCAAGATTTTGATATCCCTGTCCTTATTTATTAGAGTCATAGAATTTACAGTGCAGAAGGAGGCCATTAGGCCCATCGAATCTGCACGGCCCCTTGGAAAGTGCACCCTACTTAAGCCCACACCGCCACCCTATACCCGTAACCCAATAACCCCTCCTAACATTTTGGACACTAACGGGCAATTTAGCGTCGCCAATCCACCTAACCTGCACATCTTTGGACTGTGGGAGGAAACCAAGCACCCGGAGGAAACCCACGCAGATGCGGGTGAACGTACAAATTTCATAAGAGACGGCCGAAATTGAACCCGGCAGCAGTGCTAACCACTGTGCCAGCGTGCCGCCCCATGTAGCTGAGTGCAGTCACACTTCACTGCCTTATGCAATCGACACATTTAAAGAAAGGCATCTTTCAACATTTCCGCTCCCTGTTAATGTAAGTCATACATCTATGCTTGTTCTCAGTGAATAAGAATGGTAGCACGGTAGCATTGTGCATAGCACAATTGCTTCACAGCTCCAGGGTCCCAGGTTCGATTCCGGCTTGGGCCACTGTCTGTGCGGAGTCTGCACATCCTCCCCGTGTGTGCGTGGGTTTCCACCGGGTGCTCCGGTTTCCTCCCACAGTCCAAAGATGTGCAGGTTAGGTAGATTGACCGTGATAAATTGCCCTTAGTGTCCAAAATTGCCCTTAGTGTTGGGTGGGGTTACTGGGTTATGGGGATAGGGTGGAGGTGTTGACCTTGGGTAGGGTGCTCTTTCCAAGAGCCGGTGCAGACTCGATGGGCCGAATGGCCTCCTTCTGCACTGTAAATTCTATGATAATCTATGATAAACTCCACAGCAACACAGGTTTGCAACGATCTGAAAGTGTGCTTGCGCAGATCAGAGTCGTGAGGCATCGACACAGGACAGTATAGCTTCATTCTGTTAATGACAACTGCAGTATCAATGCACGCTTAATTGTACACAAAAAGAAGATCCAACAGTTGATCTGAGAACAGTGGTTCATCCCTTGAATAAAATTTACAGGATGAAAGATTCTGACACTGAGTCTCCACGTGTGTGTCGAAACGTTATTTTCTATAGCAACCCCACCTCCCCCACCACCACTCCATCGCCCCGCCCCGTCACCTTGTAAATCACGTTTCAAATATTCTACAATATCAGGGGGCCACAGTCCAGTTCTCCCAAACGTGTCAGCGATTTCGTAATACCACACAAAGCTGCTAATTTCATGGTCTCACTTCGACTATTCACAGAACAACAGGATGTTACTGGAGAAAAGTCGTGACAGTTTGTACCGACCTCAATGAGCTGCAAAATTCATCTATTGTTCCACAACAAGGAACAGCAATTTCACCCACGATAACTTAAACTCACCTCCATGTTCGGTGGAAGCTCTCTAATCTACTGATGCAACTGATGAAATGTCTTTTGAAATGATATTCCCGATGACTGACCATGAAATGTGCAGCCACAGAGTAATTTGTTTTGCCAATTGTTAGCAAATTCCGAATATTTCACACACGACTACATTCTAAATTCTGCACTTAGTATACTTTGAGATAAAACACTCGCCTGAAATCGATTCCAATAACCTGGAAAATCATCCTTAAGTCGTCGGGGGGTTTGTCCTAAATGTGGAAGAGCTGTCTCACCGCCTGAAATTGTCATCCTCACAGAATCATATCTTACCGACAATGTCCCAGACACCACTGCCACCATTCCTGCGTAAGCTGCCGGACAGACGCAGCAGAGCCGGCAGCACAGTGGCATACAGTTTGGAGGGAGTTGCCATGGGAGTCCTCAACAACGGTACCTATCCCATGACAGCCTCACGGCGTCAGGTTCCGCATGGACAAGAAAACTTCCTGCTGGTTACCATTTACTGTTCACCCTCAGCAGATTAATCAGCGCTCTCTATGCTGAACACCACTGAGGGGGGCAAGAGCTCAGGGTGTACTCTTGGGGGTATGGGCTTCAATGACCATCGCCAATATTGTGTCGGTAGCATCACTGGCCGAGATGATGGGCTCCTGAAGGACATAAATGCCAAACCAGACTTGTAGCACGTGCTAACAAGGGAGAATACTTGCTAGACATAGTCCTCGTCAACCTACTTCTCGTATTTGCGTCTTTTCATTTCAGTATTGGTAAGAGTGGCTACCGCACAATCATTGTGAAAACTAAATCCTGTTTTCACAGTGAGTATGCTGCCCATGGTGTTTTCATTTCATTCATTTACTGGATGTGGACCTTGGTGAATTCCTGCAGAGTATCTTGGAGATGGTACACACGGCTGCTACTGTCTGTTCGTCGGTGGTGGAGGGTTAGAATGTTTGTGGAAGACTTACGGGTGCAGCTATGCAGAGCTAGGTCGCATATTCTGTAGCTCCCGCTTGGAATGGACTTTTGGGCTCTTTTACAGGGCCCCCACGGCATTTGTTTGACATTTCCCAGTGTGGCAAGAAGACTGCAACATTCCCCTGACAGTGTCCCCCAGGAAAGTTATGTCTTTTGGCTACCAGACCCGGCAGAAACAGTAAAAGATTTGGCTGCAACAGGATAAACAGGGCGTCTTCCAGCATGCAAGTGGGGGAAGGGCAAGCTTAAAGCTGTAAGCTGACCTGAGGCCCTTTATCAAAGGCGAATTCTAGCAGCAGAGGGAACAACTGTGAAAAGATCTCACCAAGGCCACTGAAGAAGTGGGGACAAGGCTTCCGGTGGTGGCCATGGAGGAGTAGGTCGCGCATTCAGCAGCTCCCGTCTGGGACGGACTCTTAGACCTTTTTCAGGAGTTTCCACAGACATTTTGGGGCAGATTGGTGAAGCAAACACTGCCAAAAGGATTCCCTCTCGAGACTTCCGGTTGCGGCTATGCGAAGCTAAGTCGTACATTCGGCTGCTCCCGCAATAACGGACTTTGGGGCTCTTTTCAGGGCCCCCAAAGGCACTTTTCCGATGTTTCCCGGTGTGGGAAGGAGTTAATAATAGCTCCCTGTCAGTATATGGCTTTAACTAGGAGCGGGGCGACAAAAAAGGTGGTGGTGGACCAGACGAAGGGAGGGAAGAAGGACAAAATGGCGGCGGGCGGAGACCAGGCAGCGTGGAGGCAGTGGGCGGAGGAGCAACAGAAGGGTATCCAGCGCTGCCTCAGAGAGATTAAAACGGACCTGCTAGAGCCGATGAAGGCTTCTATTGATAAGCTGCTGGAGAGACAGACGGCCCAGGGGGTGGCGATCCGAGAGGCTCAACAAAAGATCTCTGACAATGAGGACGAGATCTTAGTCCTGGCGGTAAAGGTGGAGGCGCATGAGGCGCTCCACAAGAAATGGCAGGAGAGGTTCGAGGAGATGGAGAATCAGTCGCGGCGGAAGAATCTGCGGATTCTGGGCCTCCCGGAGGGGCTGGAGGGGCCGGACATAGGGGCCTATGTTGTTACCATGTTAAACTCGCTGATTTGAGCGGGGTCCTTCCAGGGGCCCCTGGAGCTGGAAGGGGCCCATAGAGTGTTGGCGAGGAGGCCCAAGGCTAACGAGCCTCCGCGGGCGGTGCTGGTGCGGTTCCATCGGTTCGTCGATCGGGAGTGTGTGCTCAGGTGGGCCAAGAAGGAGAGGAGCAGCAAGTGGGAGAATGCGGAGGTTCGGATATATCAGGACTGGAGTGCGGAGGTGGCGAAGAGGAGGGCCGGGTACAATCGAGCGAAGGCGGTGCTCCACAGGAAGGGGTGAAGTTTGGCATGTTGCAGCCGGCGCGACTGTGGGTTACCTACAAGGACCGGCACCATTATTTTGAGTCTCTGGAGGAGGCGTGGGCCTTTGTTCAGGCCGAGAAGCTGGACACAGACTGAGGGTCGGGATGGGCGATTGGGAACTACGGTAGATATGTTATGCCTATTTTTGGTTCGGGGGGGGGGCCTTTGCATTGTTTTGGGTTTCTTTTTCTCTGTGTTTTTGTCTTTCGGGTTGGGGAGGGTGGATGGGGCGGGTTGGGCACTGTTCTGGTTGGTGGCGGGGCCTGGTAGGTGGAGACCGCGGGATTGTTTTCCCGCACCAAAGACTGGGGGGGCGGGGAAGCGAGGATTGTTTCCCCCGCTTAGAACGGAGGGGGAGAGCCTGTGAATGGGGAGTGGGAGAGGAGGGTGTGCCACACAATGGGAGGAGTCGAAGGGGAGGTGGGATTGGCCGGGGTCAGCAGGAGTCAGCTGACTTGCGGAAGTGCAATGGGGGGAGTAAGCCAGCTAGGATGGGTCCTAGCCGGCGGGGGGTGGGGGGGGGGGGGGTGTTGGGGGAATCGAGTTGCTGCTGCTAAGATCAAGGAGGAGCTGGAGCGAGTGGGGTGGGTCGAGACGGGGGTATGCCGCTGTGGGGAACGGGCCGGGTGTGGGGTGCGGGTGCGTGGCTGGCCGAGGAGGGGGTCATGGCTAGTCGGCGGGGGAGGGGGGCGGGTAGCCCCCTGATCCGGCTGATAACCTGGAATGTAATGGGACTGAATGGGCCGGTTAAGCGGGCCCGCGTGTTCGCGCACATGAAGGGGCTCCAGGCGGATGTGGTTATGCTCCAGGAGACACACCTGAAGGTGGCAGACCAGGTAAAACTGAGGAAAGGGTGGGTAGGTCAGGTGTTTCACTCGGGGCTAGATGCCAAAAATCGAGTGGTGGCGATCTTGGTGGGAAAGAAGGTGTTATTCGAGGCGTCGAGCATTGTGGCAGATAATGGCGGTAGGTACATAATGGTAAGTGGTAAGTTGCAGGGAGAGAGGGTGGTACTGGTCAATGTGGATGCTCCGAACTGGGACGATGCGGGTTTTATGCGGCGTATGTTGGGTCGGATCCCAGACTTGGAAGTGGGGGGCCTGATAATGGGGGGACACTTTAACACGGTGTTGGATCCTGCACTGCATCGCTCCAGGTCTAGGACGGGTAGGAAGCCAGCGGCGGCTAGAGTGTTGAGGGGATTTATGGACCAAATGGGAGGGGTGGACCCTTGGAGATTTGCAAGGCCGGGGGCTAGAGAATTTTCATTCTTCTCACATGTCCATAAGGCTTATTCTCGAATCGACTTTTTCATTTTGAGTAGGGCGCTGATAGCGAGAGTAGAGGATACCGAGTATTCGGCAATAGCCATTTTGGACCACGCCCCGCATTGGGTGGACTTGGAGATGGGGGAAGAGAGGGACCAGCGCCCGCTGTGGCGCTTGGAGGTGGGGCTGTTGGCGGACGAGGAGGTGAGCGAACGGGTCCGAGGAAGTATAGAGACGTACTTGGAGACCAACGACAACGGGGAGGTCCGAGTGGGGATGGTATGGGAGGCACTGAAGGTGGTGGTGAGGGGAGAGCTGATCTCCATCAGGGCCCACAAGGAGCGGAGGGAGCAGGGGGAGAGGGAGAGGCTGGTGGGGGAGATGGTGAGGGTAGACAGGAGGTATGCGGAAGAACTTGAGGAAGGATTGTTGAGGAAGAGGCACAGCCTCCAGGCCGAATTTGACAAGGCGGAGGTGCAGTGGAGGAAGGCCCAGGGGGCGGTCTACGAGTATGGGGAAAAGGCAAGCCGGATGCTGGCGCATCAGTTTCGGAAGCGGGACGCAGCTAGGGAGATCGGGCGAGTTAAGGACAGGGGCGGGAGCGTGGTGCGGAGTGGGGTTGGCATCAATGGGGTCTTCAGGGACTTCTATGAGGAATTGTACCGATCCGAGCCCCCACGGGAGGAGGGAGGGATGGGCCGCTTCCTGGACCAATTGAGGTTTTCAAAGGTGGAAGAGGGACTGGTGGCGGGACTGGGGGCCCTGATTGGGCTGGAGGAGCTGATCAAAGGGATAGGGAGGATGCAGGCGGGGAAGGCACCGGGCCCGGACGGTTTCCCGGTCGAGTTCTATAAAAAATATATGGACCTGTTGGGCCCGCTGTTAGTTAGGACCTTCAATGAGGCAAGGGAGGGGGGGGGCTTTACCCCCGACGATGTCCCTGATCTCCTTGATCCTGAAGCGGGACAAGGATCCCCTGCAATGTGGGTCTTACAGACCGATTTCCTTGCTAAATGTAGATGCCAAGGTGCTGGCGAAGGTCTTAGCCACGAGGATTGAGGATTGTGTGCCGCAGATCATCCATGAAGACCAGACGGGGTTTGTGAAGGGGAGACAGTTGAACGCGAATGTGCGGAGGCTTTTGAACGTTATCATGATGCCGGCGAGGGAGGGGGAGGCGGAGATAGTGGTGGCGATGGATGCTGAGAAAGCCTTCGATAGGGTAGAGTGGGGGTACCTGTGGGAGGTGCTGAAGAGGTTCATGTTTGGGGAGGGGTTTGTCAGGTGGGTTAGGCTGTTGTATGAGGTCCCGATGGCGAGTGTGGCCACAAATAGGAGGAGGCCCGAGTACTTTCGGTTGCACCGAGGGACGAGACAGGCGTGTCCCCTGTCCCCCCTGCTCTTCGCACTGGCGATTGAACCCTTGACTATGGCACTGAGAGAGTCGAGGAACTGGAGGGGGTTGGTGCGGGGTGGGGAGGAGCATAGGGTGTTGCTTTATGCGGACGACCTGCTGCTGTATGTGGCGGACCCGGTGGGAGGAATGCCAGAGGTAATGAGGATCCTTAGGGAATTCAGGGATATTTCGGGGTACAAGTTCAATATGGGGAAGAGCTAGCTGTTCGTAGTTCAGCTAGGGGACCAGGAGAGGGGGATTGGTGAGCTCCCACTAAAAAGGGCGGAGAGGAGCTTCAGATATTTGGGGGTCCAGGTGGCCCGGAGCTGGGGGGCCCTGCATAGGCTTAACTCTACAAGGCTGGTGGAGCAAATGGAGGAGGAGTAGGGTGCAGTCAATCAAAATGACGGTGCTCCCAAGGTTTTTGTTCCTGTTCCAGTGCCTCCCCGTGTTTATCCCGAAGGCTTTTTTCAGGCGGGTTAACAGGAGTATAATGGGGTTTGTGTGGGTGCGAGCGACTCCGAGGGTGAGAAGGGTGTTCCTGGAGCGGAGTAGAGATAGGGGGGGCTGGCGCTGCCCAACCTATGTGGGTACTACTGGGCCGCCAATGCGACAATGGTGTGCAAGTGGGTGATGGAGGGGGAGTGGGCTGCATGGAAGAGGCTGGAGATGGCGTCCTGTGTGGGTACGAGTCTGGGGGCGCTGGCAACGGCGCCGCTGCCATTCCCTCCAAGGAGGTATACCATGAGCCCGGTGGTGGTGGCGGCCCTCAAAATTTGGGGGCAGTGGAGGCGGCATAGGGGGGAAGATAGGGCCTCGGCGTGGACCCCATTACGGGGGAACCACCGGTTCGCCCCAGGAGAACAGATGGAGGGTTTTCGGGGTGGCACAGGGCAGGGATACGAAAGTTGGGGGACCAGTTTGTGGCCGGGAAGTTCACGAGCTTGGGTGAGCTGGAGGAGAAGTACGGGCTCCCCCCCGGGGAACACCTTCAGGTACTTACAGGTAAGGGCGTTTGCAAGACGGCAGGTGGTGGAATTCCCACGGCTACTGCCACACACAGTACAGGACAGGGTGCTCTCGGGGGGGTGGGTGGGATTGGGGAAGATCTCGGAAACTTACCAGGTGATGCAGGAGGAGGAGGAGGCCTCGGTGGTGGAGTTGAAAGGTAAGTGGGAGGAGGAGTTGGGAGAGGAGATCGAAGAGGAGACATGGGCAGATGCCCTCGGGAGGGTGAACTCTTCCTCTTCGTGCGCGAGGCTCAGCCTCATACAGTTTAAGGTGCTGCACAGGGCACACATGACCGGGACAAGGATGAGCAGGTTCTTTGGGGGTGAGGACAGGTGTGTTAGGTGCTCAGGGAGCCCAGCAAATCACACCCATATGTTCTGGGCATGCCCAGCGCTGGAGGAATTTTAGAAGGGCGTAGCGAGGACGGTGTCGAGGGTGGTAGGATCCAGGGTCAAACCGGGCTGGGGGCTCGCAATATTTGAGGTGGCAGAGGAGCCGGGAGTGCAGGAGGCGAAAGAGGCCAGAATTCTGGCCTTTGCGTCCCTGGTAGCCCAGCGAAGGATTCTCCTTCAGTGGAAAGATGCGAGGCCCCAAGCGTGGAATCCTGGATCAGTGATATGGCAGGGTTCATTAAATTGGAGAGGGTGAAATTCGCCTTGAGAGGGTCGGTACAAGGGTTCTTTAGGCGGTGGCAACCGTTCTTAGACTTTCTGGCAGAACGATAGACATTGGTCAATGGCAGCAGCAGCTCGGGGGGTGGGGGGGGGGGGGGTTTACTTTATTTTTGTTTATGTTATTTACACTGGAAGGGTCTGAGGGGGTGTATACACCTGTTGTCTTAAGTCGGGGTGTTAATGTTAATTTATTATTTAGGTACAGGGGGGGACGGGGTTTGGGGGGGTTGCTTTTTTAGATTGTGTTTTGCACTTAACCCTGTTGGGTTCTTTGTCTTTCTCATATTGTTACTGATATTTTATGAAAACCTTTAATAAACATTATTTTATTTTTTAAAAAAATGTTTTTGGAAGGGAGAGCAATCAAGCGGGGCTGCTTTTTCCTGGATGGTGCGGAGCTTCTTGAGTGTTTTTGGAGCTGCACTCATCCAGGCAAGTGGAGAGTGTTCCATTACAGTCCTGACTTTTGCCTCTCAGATGGTGGACAGGCCTTTGGGGGGTCAGGAGTTGAGTTACTCGCCATAGGATTCCAAGCCTTTGACCTGCCCTGGCAGCAGCAGTATTAATGTAGCTAGTTCTGTTCAGTTTCTGATCAATGGTAACCCCAGGATGATGATTATGGGGGATTCCATGATGGCAATGTCATTGAATCTCAAGGGGCCGTAGCTAGATCCTCTCTTGAAGGAGATTGCGATTGCCTGACACTTGTGTGGCACGAATGTAACTTGCCACTTATCAGCCTAAGCCTGGATATTGTCCTGGATTTGGACAAAGACTGCTTCATTATCTGAGGAATCGTGAATGGTGCTGAACAGTGTGCAGTCATCCGCAAACATCCCCACTTCTGACCATTAGATGCAAGGGAGGTCATTGATGAAGCAGCTGAATATGGTTGGGCCTAGGAACTTCCCTGAGGAGTTGTCTTTGTAGATTTACCATTGTGCTAAATATGATGCAATCACAACAGATCTAGCAACTCAAACAAGCTTCAACGGGGCACTATAGGCCATCAACAGTAGCAGAATCGTATTCAACCACAATCTGCAAATTTATGGCCCAGCATATCCCCCAATCTACCATTCCCATCAAGTGAAGAGTGCATGAGGTCATGACAGAGCAGAATGAGTCATACCTAAAAATGAAAGGGCAACTTCCTGAAACTACAACACAGGGCCGTTTGCCAAACAGCAGAAGCAGCATGTGTTGGCAGAGCTGAGGTAAACCACAACCAATGGATTGGATGAAAGCTCTGCAGTCCACCTACATCCAGTCATTAATGGCGGTGGAAAATTAAAAAAACTATCAACAGGAAGAAACTCTGAATGTATCCCAACTTTACTGATGGGGGAGCCCAGCACATCATTGCAAAAGGTGCTCCATCTCCGCTTCCTCCTGAGGTCCTTAGTCTTCAGCCAATTTGATTCAATCTACGTGAAATAATAAACAGCTGAAGGCACTGAATACAACAAACGGCCTGAACCCTAACATCGTCCCGGCTATCATACTGAAAACCTATGCTCTGGAACAAGCCATGCCCCTTAGCCAAGCTGTTTGGTACAGCAACAACATTGGCATGTACACCGAATGTTGAACAATGCTTCACATTTTTTTGTCACAAAGCAGAGACAAATCCATTCGAACGAATTACCGCCCCATCTACTCTCAAACATCAGCAAAGTAATTGGACGTTTCATCGACAGTGATATCAAGGTCAACTTACACACCAATAACCAGCTTACCAATGCTCAGTTTTGGTTCCGCCAGGATCATTGACCCTAATACAGCCATGGGCCAACCATCGTCAAAAGAACTGAATCAAAGGATGAGATGACAGTGGTTGTCCTTGAAATTAGGACAGCATTTGACCGAGTGTGGCTTCAAGGAGCCCTAACAAAACTAGAGTAAGTAGGAAGCAAGGGCCAAGCCTCCACTTGTTTGAGTCATGCCCAGCACAAAAGAAGATGGCTGATTTGTTCGAGGTGAATCGTCTCACTCAAGAAACATTGCACCAGTAATTCCTGAAACATCGTCAGCTGACTTATCATAAGGTCAGAATGACCTTATGACCTTCATCATAAGGTCAGAAGTGAAAATATTTGCTGATGATTGTAGAGTGTAAGTATCACTCTCTCAATTCTTCAGAATCTGAAGCATTCCGTGTCCATAAGCAATAAATGGGAAGAAGTCAGTTGCTAGGTAGCAAGTAATAGTCACACCACTCAAGTGGCAGGCAATGACCATCTCCAACAAGAGATAATCTAACCATCTACACTTGACACTCAATGGCATTATCATAGCTGCCTATGACATTACCACAGCTTAACCCTCAGCATCAACATCCCAGGGGATACCATTGGCCAGAAACTGAACTGGACTTTCATCATAAGGACAAATGCAGTGATGTTTGCCGATGACTGCACAATATTCAGGATCATTCACGACTCCTCAGACCACCAACTACAATTCAGGTGTGAAATTAAATAATTTCCACTTGTCTGGAAGAGTGGAACTCGAACAACACTCAAGAAGCTCAACACCATCCAGGGCAGAGCAGCCCACTTGATTTCACCCCCTTCCACAAACATTCAAACCCTCCACCACCGATGAACCATGGCAGCCGTGTGAACCATCTACAAGACGCGCTGCAGCAACTCCCCATGGTTTCTTAGACAGCACCTTCCAATCCCACGACCACTACCACCTAGAAAGACAAGAACAGCAGATACCTGGGAACCCAAGCACCTGGAGTATCGTCTCCAAGTCACTCACTGCCCTGATGTGGAAATATATCGCCATTCCTTCACTGTCGCTGTGACAAAATACTGGAACTCCCTCCCTAACTTTGGTTGTACCTATACCTCAGGAACTTCATTGATTCAAGAAGGCAACTCGGAATGGGTATTAAATACTGGGCTAACCAGTAACGCCCACATCCAGTAAATACATAAAAAAGTAACTACTGTGGCTGCAAGACCAGATGAGAGACTAGAGGTTTTGCGTAGTGTAACTCACCTGCTGACTCCGCCAAACCTCCCCATCATAAAAGACTGAAGTTACGACTGTGTACAAATATAAAGTTGATACAGTTACTGGACTTCAAAACTGTAGCTTTGAATTTAGCTGAAAAAGGGTCATGTGAGCTGGTCTGGGGTCTGTCTGATGAATGCCCTGATTAATTGTTAGATATCAAAAAAAGGTTTGGTTTTCGATTGCAAAATATGTGCATTCTAATAATAAGATTCCACTTGTCAATTGGCACACTCTTCCCATGTAGTATAAAATGTTGTTCCCTTTGGTAATCTTGTGAATTGGCCTAAAGACAGCAAAACGTAAAACTTCAGCAATTTCTACCTTTTTCGACAATGCACAAGTTTGTTTTTGTTCTTTAGTGGGAAGTGGGCATCATTAGCTAAGCAAGCGTGTTTATTGTCCATCCTAATTGCCTTGACCAGCCGTCAGAGCCAACTTCTTAAACTGCTGCAGTGCATAGTGTATGTACACTCAAAGTGCTATTAGCATGGAAGTTCAGGACTTTGACCCAGCCACAATGAAGAAGACAATGTCCATGGTTTATGAGGTCCCAATAGTAAAAATAAGAACAGTTGCCATAGCTCCAGATGGCCATAGGCTGCTTTCCCCTTTGAGGGCGAAAGCTGACTGGTGGTGATTTAACCTGAGGATCACTACTCCTCAGGCTAAGGACAAGGTTGGGAAGGTGGGCCTTCATGAACAACCTCAGCCACTGGGGAGACCCTGATACCCACAAAAACAGGAATGCATTGTTGTCTCCAGTTTGTAAACAGTCGCGCTTTAAACAGTCAATGTACTTTTAATATGAAAGGGATAGGAAGTCAAGCGTAGCTAATTAGCATTGCTACCTCGACAGAAATTAATATGTATCTTGTTTCCATGTGAAAGAGGACAGAGGAAGACATTTTGCAGATCAGGTTACAGGCCATTCTATAAATTAATGAACATATGGCCGAAAGAGGGCAGCTCTCCGGTTCTGATGAAGAGTCATATTAAACGAGATTCCCCGGTTAACCAGCCGCGTTTTGTTACATAGAATCCCTGCAGTGCAGAAGAAGACCATTCGGCCCATCGTGTGTGGACAGACCCTCCGAAAAAGCACCCCACCTAGGCCCACTCGCCCATCCTATCCCTGTAAACCCGTAACCCCAGCTAACCGTTAAGCCTTTGGACACTAAGGTACAATTTAGCATGGCTCTTCCCACCTAATCTGCACACCTTTCTATTGTGCGAGGAGCCCAGAGCATCCAGAGGAATCCCACACAGACACGGGGAGAATGTGCAAAATCCACACAGTCACCAAAGGTCGGAATGAAATTCCGGCCGCTGGCGCTGTGAGTCAGCAGTGATAACCACTGTGCCAACGTGACGCCCAAATGCGCACAGCAAGCTCCCACAAGCAGAAGTGGGACAATCAACAGATAGTCGGTCGTTGTGATGTTGATTGAGAGGTAAGTGTCAGCTGGGACACCGAGGACAGGTTCCGTGCTCCCTTCCAATAGGGCAAGGGATTGCATGATAAATGTCAGAAACTATTGGCAGCAGGAAAAAATATCAATTAACAGTAGCAGAGAGTTTGATTTTGCTACATTAATTGAATGATCAATGCTCTGGTAGATTGTCTTGAAATGCATGCTGATCTATCAATTAGACAATACGCGTTGCTAAAAACCTGTTTCAAAATAGTTTTCCTTCGCGTACCAATAAAATATCATTATCCCATTAATTGGAATAACGGGGAGGTTTAATCATTTCTTGTAAATTCTTACAACTATTGGGCAATCTAACAAAACACAGCAACTGTAGCGGCGGCGGATGTTGAGAGTGTCAAAGTCACACTCTGCCGACAAACAGGACGCCACTGGTGAAAAGGAACTTACAAAATGTCCAATGACCTAATTTCAATTGGCAGTGCTTTACAAAAGTGCCACTTGTTTACTGCTCCAATATTCCTAGCGCATGCGGTCTGATCCGCAACGTCAGTTTTGCGACGGGCTCCAAAATTTCCGAATGCTTTTATGGCAAAATGAGGACAGAAATATTATAATATTTTTTTAAGTATTGCTATTGAAGTTATTTTCCCATTTCAACAAATAACGCAACAAACCCGCAGGAATGGTACAGCTCATCAAAGGTAGAGGAGTCTAGAACTAAAGGGTTTAAGGTGAGAGGCGAGAGATACAATTGAGACCAGAGGAGAACTTTTTTCACACAGAGGATGGTGAGCATCTGAAACGAGTTGCCAGAGGCAGTGGTAGAGGCGGGTACAATTTTTTCCTTTAAAAAACAGTTAGACAGTTACATGGGCAGGGTGGGTATAGAGGGATATGGGCCAACTGCGGGCAAGTGGGAGTAGTTTAGTGATAGAAACTGGGCGGCATGGACAAGCTGGGCCGAAGGTCCTGTTTCCATGCTGTAATCATCTATGACTCTATGATTCTATACATTGATACAGAAGGGGTCAGGAGAACAGCAATATGGCTGGAAGAGCACAATCATCGGGCCCAACTTGGTGCTCGTATACGCGCCACCAGAGATCCAGGGAGAGAAGGAGAAGGCCATGTAAACAGGGTAAAATTGTACACCCCTTCCCATGCGGAGGTTGCTCGCAAATACCATGAGAATTCTGGGTATGATCTTGGCGCCATGTTCGGGAGCGCACCAGTACCGCTGGAATCCCCCAGCCGTTGTGATTCATTTTTCCCACCTGCAGCGCGCCTCCGCCCATGGGCTTGCCTGCAGCACGAGGTGGCTTCAACGGAAAATCCCAATGACAAGCGTGGGGAGAAGACAACACGCGGATGAGGGACTAGGAAATCCAGCCCTATATCTCCCTCCCCAATGCCAGCAACACCAGAAGGACCAATAATATACTGGAAACTCTTGCTTTTCGATATCAAATCCGTCTGTAACTTTCAGGAGCCAATCGTGGATTCGTTAAACCCACCATGAGGAAAATAAAACATGACAAAGGAAATGAAAATAGCACACCAGTTCCAAAAGGACATTTTACATGTACCACAAGACGCAACAAAACTCCAATGCTAGGCACAGTGCAGAACTGTCATAATTCACGCAATCGATTCGGATTATAGTCATTGCGGTCAGCGCCTCCCAGCAAGCTAACCCAGGCAGGGTAAAGAAAATGAAAACTACCAAGTCTCAGGATAAAGAGGGCCAGGACGCAGCTATAGGCCTGTGTTCCCCAGGCGCACACACCCCACCATATCAATGACCAGGGGCATAGATTTGAGGTCGCGCAAGAGGTTTAGAGGTGATGTGAGGAAACGTGTTTTCACCCAATGGGTGGTGGGAGTCCGGAACTCGGCGCTAGAAAGGATAGTGGAGGCAGGGACCCTCATAACATTTAAGAAGTATTTAGATTTCAACTTGTGCTACCAAGTCTAACCGTGCACTGGGCTCACTGCTGGAAAATGGAATTACAATAGTCAGGTGGTTCTTTTTGACCAGCGCATGTGAGAAGGGCCGAAGGGAATTTTCTGTGCTGCAGACCGCTCTGACTCTATATGTCAATGAAGAAGAAAGGCAGCTCGTGCAGAGGAAGGAACATCCCAAACATAAGAAGGGAAACAGGATACCAATCACAGTACAGGAGATGATCCAACCCCACGCCCCCGAGCACCTAAGAACCTGTAAACCAAGGATAACAAAACCACATCACGGCTGAGCCTCTCGGGACGTCTCAAATGAATGCTTTCAAGAAGGGGCGTCCCGAGCAAAAGGGGGGAATGAGATATCAGCCACTGTACCAGACCTGGTCTAGTCGAGCACATTCTTGCACATAGACGTCAGTACCTCTCCGACACCCAGCACACATCAGAACTTAAAACCTATTGGCCCGAGTCCACCACTAACCATAGCTGAGGCAGCGCACCAGCCCCTCCCTCCCTCCCACAGACTAGAAACGTCACATCGACCTCAACTAAGGAGACCACGCTACCAAAAAGAAGAAAAATCCATGACACCCATTAATTGGGCGACGTGGGTGATGGGCCTTCCCTCCCCCCCCCCCCCCCTTCCCCCCCTCCCCCGCCCCCCCTCCCCACCACCACCACCATATTATAAGATGACCTCCCTTTAACCCAAAAGACCACTACAGGACCAATAACGACACACTGCTCGCCCATATACAGATTTTAAAAATCCTTTCTAGGGGAGCAACACTCTAATTAACTAATTATTATTAGACACAAAACAGAACTGTATTGTATAGCAAGGGGGATACTAGGGGACAGAGCAGCACTGTCTCAACATAGGCAAAGACATTGCGTCCCATTGAAAGGCCAGTACAACGAGGACGCACTCAGGAAACCTCTTGGTGGAGGGCGATTACCTCCCCCATCAAGCCTACCTCGACCCGGAAGAAGGTATCCAACAATGCAGAGGCATAGTATACAGACACTCACTTGAACAACTCATGTAAGAATTAACTGACCACAGCCATGCACACACTACCACTCATTACCCCAATCCAACAGGTCAAAAATGCCAAGGGCAATGAAGAATTACAAGGAACCCAATCATCTCCAGGGTACATATAATATAATAATATTTATTGTCACAAGTAGACTTATATTAACACTGCAATGAAGTTACTGTGAACAGCCCCTAGTCGCCACATTCCTGTGCCTGTTCCGGTACACGGAGGGAGAATTCAGAATGTCTAAATTACTTAACAGCACGTCTTTCGGGACCTGTGGGAGGAAACCGGAGCACTCGGAGGAAACCCACGCAGACTCAGGGAGAACGTGCAGACTCCGCACAGACAGTGACCCAAGCCGGGAATCGAATCTGGGACCCTGGTGGGCGCTTTCCTCAAACCAAATGAGGACATATCGAACCCTACCACCTATCACCACATCAACCATCCAGCCATCACCCCACCATGGCTGTACTCACCTTCTCTATAAAAGAGATGAGGGGTGTCTAAAATACGCTCCCTCCTCATAAATGCATGTATTATTGTACATAACAAAAGGGCAAGATTACGCACAAACCACATATCACTTCACCTACTAAAGGTATTTTTGCCAAATCGACATAATAGGTAACCGTTGCCAGTGTGCTCGAATATCACCCACCCTTGTCAGGAGAAAGGACAACAACATGAAGGCAACGGCATAATGGCAAGGAGATATTGTCCAGAATTATTGATGAACTGCAGGATAATAATACTATCCATGTCACCTCAAAAGGCCAAAACATAACAGGATCGTGGAGCAAAACTCAGGATTCTTCAAAAGTTAAACTGAATGAAGTGCCTTCTCCGCCACCATGTTGTTTCCCTGACGCCCAGGTAGCAAGGAACCTAGGCAACGGCTGGCAGGGATGACGTGACATGACCAGCCACCTCCAAACCCTCTCGACCAACATCAAGGACAGGACAGCTTAAGGCCATTGGTTGGGGCCTCCAACCAACCCCAGATCTTCAGGAGCAGATCCAATGCGCTGTGCCGAACCTGAAAAATCCAGCCTTCAAATCGAGTTTCCGAAAACATGGCAGCCAATTATCAAACTCAGTCAGGAATCCGCCACATCTCCTGTAAGAGACCTGACTCACAAACGCCCCCTGTCCGGTTGTATTCTATGAGACAGCCAGGATAGACAACACGCCATGGAGCAGAATTTCCAAGGACGGAAGGCAGCCAGCCACCAGGGAAATTATTCTGTCAATAAAAAGATTTTCTCCTGCCCGTCCACTATTTTGTCGAGGATATTTTGCAGTTCATCAAAGTGAGCACCAAAAACCTGTACTACCGAGCTGAGAGCGTCATCCAACACATCGTTCCCAATGGCAGCCATCATCTCGATGTCGACAGTACTGCCCAGTCATAGGCCCCAAGAATAACATCCAATGCAGGCTGGGCCACACCCCTGCCTTCTTCGACTGCTTCAATCACATAATTTTCAATGCATTCGTCCCATCGAGTCTGCACCGGCCCTGGAAAGAGCACCCATCCCACTAAAGCTTAAACCTTCACCCTATCCCCCTATTCCAATAATCGCACTTAACCTTTTGTTTTGGATACTATGGGCAATTTAGCATGGCCAATCTACCTAATAGCAGCTCTTTGGACTGTGGGAGGAAACCAGAGCACCCAGAGGAAACACACGCAGACACCAGGAGAACGTGCAGACACGGTCACACAGTGGCCCATGCCGGAATTGAACCTAGGACCCGGGAGCTGTGAAGCAACTGTGCTAACCACTGTGCTAAAGTCACTGTGCTGTGCAACCTACCTACATAGCATCACGCCAGCACTAAAATACATATGTCACATTATTCATTTGTATGGTGGGCAGAAGATTGTTTTGGGTTGACTGCAGTGTCGTATTCATGGAAATAACACTCGTGTTCCTTGTGTAGCAGCAAGGTTCACTTGTGCCTCAAATCTTTGAGATAACTTGCCCTTCCAGGGTAATTTGTGATGCTTTTCAGGTCCGAATTATTTGGCCTTTAACACATGTGTGAGTTTGTGAAACACACAATGAACAATTATCTGATCAGGGTAGCCATTGTCCGGAAGGCTGGTTTTGATGTCTTCAGTAAGATATTCCAGTTTTTGTTAGCTGGAGTCTCGAGTTTAAAAGCAGGAAGAGTATGCTAGTACTGTATAACACATAGGAAAGGCGGTCTTGTGATCAGAATGTCATTGGACCGATTACCTCGATATCTAGGCTAAGGCCCTAGCGGCATGGACACCTGAATTACACTAACAACAAATTTAATATAATCAATCAGACTCTCAATGTGACTCACTTACATTTACTGGAAGTAACAGTGTGAATGAAGCTACCATTGATTGCTGCAAGAGAAAGAAACATCAATTTCACTAATGCCGTTTTCGGAAACGGAATCTGGGGCGTCATTCTCCGACCCCCCCAGCGGGTCGGAGAATGGCCGTTGGCCGCCGTGAATCCCGCCCCCGCCGGTTGCCGAAGTCTCCGAAGGGAGAAAAGTCGGCGGGGCGTTAATGGCGCCGCTGACGTCGGAGAATGACACGGGTCTGGCAAGGCAGCCGATTTTCGGCCTGCCGATATTCTCCCTTCCGGGGGGGGTCCATGCCGGGGAGGAGGTTGGGGTCCATGCCGGGGAGGGGGATGGGGGGTCCGTGCCGGGGAGGGGGATGGGGGGTCCGTGCCGGGGAGGGGGATGGGGGTCCGGGCCGGGGAGGGGGATGGGGGGGGTCCATGCCGGGGAGGGGGATGGGGGGGTGTCCGTGCCAGGGAGGAGGTTGGGGTCCATGCCGGGGAGGGGGATGGGGGGTCCGTGCCGGGCAGGGGGATGGGGATGGGGGGTCCGTGCCGGGGAGGGGGATGGGGGGTCCGGGCCGGGGAGGGGGATGGGGGGGTCCATGCCATGGAGGGGGATGGGGGGGGTCCGTGCCGGGGAGGAGGGGTGCGAGGGCAAGTGAGTTGGTCCACCTGGCCAGGTGCCTGCATCCAACAGTTGGACCCATGCGGTCCATGCCACCTGGCTGGGGGGAAGGAGGGGATATGGGCAATGATGACATGTCGTCGTTCCCCCCCCCCCCCCCCCCCCCCGCAACCAGGCCGTCATGTTTTCTGATCATCCAGCGATGTTGGCCACCGTGGCGGCAGCCGCTAATGTCCATGTTGCCCTGGATGAGGAGGAGAAGGAGGAGGAGGAACGTGCCAGAGAGGCGGTGCAGGCTGCCGCAGAGGGGCAGGCTGCAGCCGCCCAGGCTGGAGGGACATCTGACCGACAGGACGAGAGGGGGAGGAGGACGTTGCGGCCCAATGGCAACGGAGGCACCCGAGGGCGCCCCGTGTGTACCGGCCCCGGCAGTCATACCAGGACCTCACGGACCGGGAATGCAGGAGGAGACTCCGGATGAGGCGGGAAACCGTGGCACACATCTGCCACCTGCTGGCACACCTGTCACCGCGTGGCACTGGCGGGGGACACCCTCTCCCCGTGTCCGTCAAGGTTACGGTGGCCCTGAAGCTTTATGCAACGCGGTCATTCCAGGCACCGAGTGGGGACCTGTCCGGCATATCGCAGACATCGGTGCATCGGTGCATCCGGGCAGTGACAGATGCCCTATATGCCATGGCGCACCGCTACATCCGCTTCCCTGTGGACCGGGCCAGCTAAGGTGCCCGGGCCGTGGGCTTCTCTGCCGTGGCCGGGTTCCCCATGGTCCAGGGCGCGATTGATGGGATGCACGTCGCCGTGCGGCCACCTGCAGATAACAGGGCCGTGTTCACCAATAGGAAGGGGACCTATTCGATGAACGTACAGGTGGTCTGCGACCACCGCATGATGATCCTGCAAGTCTGCGCCCGTTACCCAGGCAGTGTACACGACTCACACGTGTTGTCGCGGTCATCCATCCCCAGAATGTACGAGGGACGCCATCCCCGGCTGATGGGCTGGATGCTGGGCGACAGGGGCTACCCATTGCGATCGTGGCTGATGACGCCTATACGGAGGCCACGCAATGAGGCAGAGAACCGCTACAATGATGCCCATGTAGCGACAAGGGGAGTGATAGAGAGGTGCTTTGGCGTGCTGAGGATGCGTTTCCGGTGCCTGGACCTCTCTGGGGGCGCCCTCCAGTATCGGTCAGATAGGGTCGGCCGCATCATTGTGGTGTGCTGCGTCCTGCACAACATAGCCCAGCAGAGGGGCGATGTGCCGCAGACAGAGGAGGGCGGAGTGGAGGAGCAGCAGGAAGAGGCGCAGTCCTCCCCAGATGAGGGAGATGGGGGCAATGGTCAGGGCAGACGGAGTAGACACAGGCGGGTGGCTGTCCACCGTTACCGGCTGGCCCAGCGGGCACGGGACAGACTGATAGCCGCCCGCTTCACTGACTAGATGGGCGTGGGAATCGGATAGTATGGCCACAGACCGCACACCATGGCAACAGCCGATCACCCACACCCCCCACCCATCCACCCACCCAGCACCCTCACCCCCCTCCCCAACCTCACCCACCGCACCCGCATGCACACCACCCCCCCCATTGCCGATCCACCTGCGGCACAACGGGCCGGGCTCACACAGTTGCGGGTGGACGCGTGTCTATTCCAGGCCATGGAGGATGATGACAACCCGCCCTGCGGTGAGCTCCTGGCTCCACATCGTTGGACTATGTCTGACCCATGGCCACAGTACCACCATCCACTCGGACCATCCCTGCATGCGGCTGTGACACTGCAGCGCACGGTCCCATCCTCTGCCCGGGGGATGTTGATGGTGTCCCAGGGGGCGCGGGGCAGACTCACCTGGGGCTGAGGTAACACCACACCTCACACACACACTTGCGCTCAACGTACATGGCACCCCCGCACGCTTTGGACAGAGCACAAAGGCAGCTTCTGTAGGTGTAACATTGACTTTAATAACCAAACGAGTTCATGCACGTGCCCTAGCCCCTAAAACTCATCTGTGCCCTGCACCCGTGCCAACTTACTCAGTGTCTAATTGTTTGGCCTTACGGGCCCTTTGACTACGTCTACGTGGTTCCCCAGACGGTACCGCAGAACTGGAGGTGGACTCCTGTGATTCCTGCCCTCTGACACTGGATCCCTTTGGCGGCCGTTTCCTGGGGCGTCCTGGCCTAGATGGGCCAGGCTGCGGCCCGGGCAACTGGGATGGCGAGCTGCCAGCCTCTCCTGCCCGTTGCCCACCCGATGCACCTGGGACGGAAGGGGGGGAGTCCGAGGTGTCGCGGTGTTCCGGGACCTCCCCTACAGGGGGTGCCGGGACGGACCACACCACCTCCTCCTCCCTCGGGGTGCCCGATGGCCCCCAGGCCTCTACATGGGTGGGGGATGCGAACGGACTGGCCATCCGACGCCCCCCCCGACATCTGGCACTGCCAGTCCTGGAGGCCCGTGCTGGTATCGACAGGGGTCTGCAGGTTTGCAGCCATGGAGCCCAGGGGGTTGGCAAACCCTGTCTGTGACAGTGCGATGCCGGCTCGCACATGGCCACTGGGGCCGATGCCCTCAGCGATGGCCTGCAGAGACTGGGCCATGGCCTGCAGAGACTGGGCCATGGCCTGCTGAGACTGGGCTATGGTGTTGAGCGCCTCTGCCATCTGGCGCTGGCACTTGCTCATGGCCTCCTGTGAGAGGGCAGCCATGTCCTGGGCCTCAGACGCCGCCTGCACGGAAAGCCCCAGGCCTCGCAAACCGTTCCCCATGTCTGACACCGTTGCACCCATTGCCTCCACCGCGGACGCCACCCGTGCGGTGTCGGCCTGGGTGGCACGCATGACCGGCACCACTTCCAGCTCCTGGACGCGGGTGGACTCCTCCACCTGCGACTGCAGCCGCCGCAAGCCACCCGTCACCCTTTTTGCTCGTCTCAGGGTCGGTGGTTGCATCGGATCTATGTGTGGGTGTGGAAACTCCAGGAACCCGGGATCCATCTGGGCGGCAGATGTTCGCTTGGGCTGGGCTGCCTCCGACCGCCCGGCCCCTCTGCTGCTCCTACCTCCACCTGCTGTACCGGGACACCTGTGTTGTGCGCACCAGTGAGTGTACCAGACGCCTCATCACTAAAGTGCCCAACCGAGGTGAGTGTTTCTGCGATGGTGGAGGGTGTTGGTGACAGCAGTGGCGTTGTGTCATGCTCTTCGTCCCACTCTGAGTCCATCGCACTTTGGGGTGGGGGTTCGTCTCCACCCATCCACTCTGAGTCACTGTCCGGTATTTTGTCTTCCTGGGTAGTGCTGTCCCGGGTAGGGGTGTCCTGGGCAGTGCTGTCCCGGGTAGTGGTGTCCTGGGTAGTGGTGTCCTGGGTAGTGGTGTCCTGGGTAGTGGTGTCCTGGCTCGGATGTGACGGGGGCCTGTGGCTGCCCCCCTCGTTGCTGGGTGGTCGCTCCCGCACGTGACGGGGGTGTCGTCTCCCTGTTGCTCCAGGTCTCTCCGTCTCCCATGGTGTGCGAGGGGCATCCTGCGGGCGTCGCATGCTGGAGGGTCCGGGTCTCTCTGTCTCCCGTGGCCTCCGAGGGGCATCCTGCGGGCGTCGCATGCTCGAGGGTCCGGGTCTCTCTGTCTCCCGTGGCCTCCGAGGGGCATCCTGCGGGCGTCGCATGCTGGAGGGTCCGGGTCTCTCTGTCTCCCATGGCCTCCAAGGGGCATCCTGCGGGCGGTCTGCATCTGCGGGGATGGGTGCCTGGACTTTGGTCCTGCGATACACAATGAAGCATGCATGGTTAGACACGCAGGCAGTGATCAGGTGATATGGGGGAGGGGGGTATGGGGACGGGCTGTCGGTGGCTCACTTGCTAGTACGCCCCCCGACCTCTGCATCAGCAACCTCCCGGTCGTCAGGTCCGCCAGCCAGTTCCAGGGCCCATTCCTCGTGTTCGGTCAGTGGCCTCTCATCAGCGGGGCCTCCTCCAATCCTCACATGCTCCCTATTGTTGTGTGCGCACTTCTCCTGTGGTTGGGGGGGGGGGGCGGTGGGTGGGGGTGGTGGCAGGGGTAAAAGGCAACACTGTTAGGCAGGTATATGAATGCACTCCATCAGTTGCGCGTGCATTGCAGAGGTTAAGGTTAGGGCTGGATTCACTTGGGGATATGGGGGAGGGGGGATATGGGGAGGGGGGATATGGGGGAGGGGGGGATATGGGGATATGGGGAAGGGGATATGGGGAGGGGGATATGGGGGCTATGGGGGAGGGGGATATGGGGGAGAGGGATATGGGGAGGGGGATATGGGGGAGGGGGGATATGGGGAGGGGCGATATGGGGGATATGGGGGAGGGGGAAATGGGGGAGGGGGGATATGGGGGAGGGGGATATGGGGGAGGGGGGATATGGTGGGGGTGATATGGGGGAGAGGGGATATGGGGAGGGGGATATGGGGGAGGGTGGATATGTGGGAGGGGGGATATGGGGGAGGGGGGATATGGGGGAGGGGCGATATGGGGGATATGGGGAGGGGGATATGGGGAGGGGGAAATGGGGAGGGGGGATATGGGGAGGGGGGATATGGGGAGGGGGATATGGGGAGGGGGGATATGGGTGAGGGGGATATGGGGAGGGGGGATATGGGGGATATGGGGAGGGGGATATGGGGAGTGGGGATATGGGGGCGGGGGGTATGGGGGAGGGGGAATATGGGGAGGCTCACCCTGCCTGCTCTGACGAGGTCGTTCACCTTCTTGTGGCACTGGGTGCCTGTCCGTGGTGTCAGGGCCACAGCGGTGACGACCTCTGCGACTTCCCTCCACAGACGCCGGCTGTGGCGTGGGGCAACTCTGCAGCCGTGCCCGGGATACAGGGCGTCCCTCCTCTGCTCCACAGCGTCCAGGAGCGCCTCCACATCCCGTGACTCGAACCTCGGGGCTGAGCGGCGGCTAGCCATCCAGTCGGGTGTTCCGGTCGGGTGTTCCGGTCGGGTGGAGGGGAGCAGCGCGGCCTTATGAGCCGTCACGCCGTGCGGCGCGTATGACGCTGCACGGCATCAACCACGTGCGCAAGCGCGGATCCCGTTACGTCGCTGCTAGCCCATTTCGGGCCGGAGACTTTCGACCTATTTTTCCGACGTGACGCCAGTCGGATTTGCGCCATTTTTTGCGCCGATCGGCGGACTTTGCGCCGATAACGGAGAATTTCGCCCCTGTTATCCTTAGTCGATCTGGTCACGTCTATATGTGGAATACAGATCCACAACAATGTGGTTGGCTCCAAAATAGCCTACCACGGCACTCGGTTCAGTTATGCATAGGGAACGACTGTTTGCCTTGCCAATGTGCCCACAGCCCATGAAATAATTTATATTTTTAAAGCACGTTAGTCCAAAGCCAAAGCAACATGTACAATTCTGGTCACCATATTACAGGAAGCACGTGATGGCTCTCCAGCAAGTACAAATGAGATTTAGGAGGATGTTGCCACGAATGTAGAATACTAGCGATGGGGAAAGGTTGAGTGGTCTGTGGTTGTTATCTTTGGAACAGAAGAGGTCATGGAAAGATGTTATTATTGTGTCCATAATTATGAAGAGCCTAGATGGTGTGACTAGGAAGGGCCAGTCCCTTATTAGATGGAGTGCTGCCTGAAAGCACATATTTAAATAAACTGACAGAAGGATGAGAGGGGCATTGAGGTGAAATACTTTCCTCTAGTGGGTACTAGGTACTGGAAAGCATAGGCTAAAAATACCTCATCGTATTTTTTTAAATACATAAACCACTGAAGTGTCATAACCGACTGGGACACGGAATATGAGCTGCAAAATGAGCTAAAGTTGGATTGCAATTTTTCAGCAGGTACACACACGTTTGGCTATAAATGAGCTTTAAAGTTTCTGTTTTGTTTATTTGTGTCTGTGTCAGCTTGATTTCAGTCTCAGTCACAATGGAATGAGTATCATTGTTGCCTCTTGCTATCACCAGCCTTGGGGGAGGGCGCGGACTTTCAAATACTGCTAACTCTGACCACAGTGGTCACTGTGTCTGTATCAACGTCCCTGGGGGTTTCGCTGTGATTATTACTCAGCTCTAACTGCTCAGTACTGTTTTCCTGTAAGTTATGACGAAATCTTCCTCAGGTCAAGACAATATGTTTATGTAATTACATTCTAACATTTCTTCTGGAAAGAGAAGTTAAGGGTTGGAAACAATATCCGGAGATCCTAAAGATTTTGATCCCATTCTTCGAGAGAGGAGAGAAGCATATAGTCACTTGGCAGTACTAGGCTTGAGCATTGCTCCAAAAGGAGGCATGCTGTTGAAGCTTTTCATATTGCATTCATCAGGACACATTCAAGAGTGCCAATTCTGAAAGGGAACAACAATTTACACTGCCTGTCAGGATGCTGGTGATTGGTTGCCAAGTGGATTTTAATTGGCAGAGGCGTTGCCATGTTTGTTCCCTTTGAGTTTGGTATTATTGTGAATGCTTCCTGATAAGTGCAAGAGGAAAAGCTTCGACTGCATGTCTCTTATTCAACAATACAGAAAAACACATAACCCGAGGAAATGCATGTCATAGAAGAAGGGGTTTTCTGTCCGAATGGGCTATGTGAGTCTTAGAGAGTTAAACTACCTCATTTCATTTTGCAGTTCTTTTCTCAGAGAGCTGTAGGTCCTGGCGTTTCGGGAGCATATCCATTTGGCATTCAATGTGATGAGGGTCCTGATCATCCTGTGAATTAATGAATTCCAGGCCACCAGAACCGTCTGGGTTAAAATATTTTTGAATTCCCCTCTAATTCTTCGGGGAATTGTTTTAAATCTACATCCCAGGTACACATTTGAGAAAAGCTAACAAGGTCTTTCCTATTCACTCTGTCTTGGTCCCTCATACTTTTCACACTAGAATTAAATTTCCACTCAGCTTCCTCTGTTCCAGAGCTAACCACCCCTGACTACTCGATGTTTCCTCGTCGCTACAATTCTCAATTGCTGGAGACATTCTTGTAAATCAATTTGGCACTTCATCTTTGTGTAATCACATATGACCTGTAATGCCATGCCCAGAACGTTACACATCATTTATATATACGTGCAAGTGCTATGTTTTGAATACACATAGAGTTTCTGCCTCGACTACCCTTTGAAGAAGTAAGTTTCGGATACCTATCCAGGGTCCATTAGCTTCCTGCCACTGAATCAGTTTTGAACCGTACTCACCCTTAAATCCCATGGCTCCTGTTTCTTACCATTCTATGATGTGAGACCAAATCAAAAGCCTTGATAAAAATCCATGTAAACAGCATTAACGTTGCGCTGCCTCCTTGCTCTTCCCCTTCCCCATAATATTCAATCAAGTCAGTCGCACATGACCGAACACATCCGTTTTGACTCCCCTGCATTTACGGCTGCCTTTCTAAATTACGGTTTACCGTCTCTCAGAACTTTTCTTTTAAAAAAAATAAATTTAGAGTATCCAATTCTTTTTTTCCAATTAAGGGGCAATTTAGCGTGGCCAATCCACCTAGCCTGCACATCTTTTGGGTTGTGGGGGCGAAACCCACGCAAACACGGGGAGAATGTGCAAACTCCACACAGACAGTGACCCAGAGCCGGAATCGAACCTGGGACCTCAGCGCCGTGATGCAGCAGGACTAACCCACTGTGCCACCATGCTGCCCTCAGAACTTTTTGAATAACTTGTCCCGCACCAACTTTAGGTTGACTGGCCCGCAATTACTCTATCCATTCTTTTCCTCCCTTTCCAATCAAACGGTGGATGTTCACAGTCCTCCAGTCCTAGGGAACCAACCCTGTTGCCAAAGAGGATGGGAAGAATATGCCCAGAGATTTCACAATTTATTCCCATTCTTCGACAGCTGGGGAGAGATTTCATCTGGGTCTGGTGATGTATCCATTTTCATAAAATGTTAAAGGCCCCCAGCCATTCTCCCTCAACCCCATCATTATGTTTACCCCTCCCATTATTTCACAATCCTGTTCCTTGACCCAAGTGTTTGCAATCGCCCCCTCTTTGTTGAAGAGGGGTGGAGCATAGTCATTAAAAGCCTCGGCCTTGTTTTCTGCTTTCACGGATGTAACCTTTTATTGTCTTGAATTTATTTTTTTCTGTCTATAGTTACCATATAATCTTTGCAATTCAGGGCAACATCAGTGGCTTTGTGGTTGACTAACATGAGTTCAGCCTCTCGTGCAAAGTGACGCCTGCATTCTTGACGCATGTGACTTATAGACTGGTCAAGCAGCTGCAGTGTGCCCTGTCGACTTCCTGACCCCCCCCCCCCCACCCCCCTCCACCCCCCAACACACACACACCACCACCACCACCCCGTTTGGGAACAGAAACATGTCTACACGCAATAAAATCATCAGCATCATTGTAATGCTGCTGATTCGAATCTGCGGTAAGTTAATTTGCTTCACTATTACTGCTCCTTAATTCTATTTGTCTGGTTAGTTTGTTGTTTCTTGTAAAAAAAACTGTTAGTGTGCCCATGTAGTTTAAAAAGGTGCTTTTTCAGGGGCTCGCGCAATGTAGAAACCTCAGCCAGAGTTACAACACTTAGAAATAGACACGCCGCTTACCATGAGTGAGGAAACAATGTTTATTTACAATGTTATTTAATGTTTATTTAATGGCTTGGTCATTATTTAATTGACATTTCCCATAAAGCGTTATTAAATATCATGGCTTTCTCTTTACTGAAATGTGATGACTGCCAAGTGGAAATAGAAGCCATGTCGGCTAATTAATAAGGTACATTTTCAACAAAGTATTTTTACAGTATTTACTCCACGCCGTGAGACGGATTGAGTTTCTTAATGCGCGTCATAGGGTCAGTTTCCACCCAAGACTGTCTTCGGACAGGAGGAACAGTAAACGTACCACCAACCTATTGATATCTAAATAGCGCTCACAAAAGAATGATTGTTTATTGAGTTGGAAGTTTTGCATTAATGCAACATACTTTACAGACTTGTAGCAAGATATTGCTACATTATCAGACACCATTATTGACTTAGACATTCGCGGTTTTTATTCATTCATGGAATGTGAGGGGCTGCTGACGTTTTGACCCATAGAAATCCATAGAATCCCTCAGAGGAGAGGGAGGTGATTTGGCCAGTCGAGACTGCACCGACCGTCTGAAAGAGCACCGTACCTAGGCCCACTTCCCACCCTAACCCTCAAACCTAACCTTCCTCTTGCTGGGGAAGGGGGCGTGGTTAGAACAAGGGGTTAGACTCTCAGGATACGGAGTAGGTCATTAGGACTGTGATGACCAGAAACGTCATTACTCAGAGGGTCGTGAACCTGTGGTATTCTCTATCACATAATTATGTGGACGCCAAGGCACTGAATATACATTTTAAAAAGGGAACAAGTAGATTTCTACACAGGAAAGGTGTTGTGGGGTATGGGGAGAGCACTGGAGTATGGCGTTGAAATTGAGCACAGCAAGATGCCTCACAACACCAGGCTAAAGTCCAACAGTTTTGTTTCAAATCACTAGCTTTCGGAGCATTGTTCCTTCCTCAGGTGATTCACAAACCTGTTGGACTTTAACCTGGTGTTGTAAGACTTCTTACTGTGCTCACCGCAGCCCAATGCCGCCATCTGCACATCGTTGAAATTGAGGGCAGCACGGTAGCACAGTGGGTAGCACTGTTGCTTCACAGCTCCCGGGGCCCAGGTTCGATTCCCGTCTTGGGTCACTGTCTGTGTGGAGTCGGCACATTCTCCCCGTGCGTGCGTGGGTTTCCTCCGGGTGCTCCGGTTTCCTCCCACAAGTCACGAAATACGTGTTGTTCGGTAATTTGCACATTCTGAATTCTCCCTCTATGTACCCGAACAGGCGGCGGAATGTGGCGACTAGGGGCTTTTCACATTAACTTCATTGCAGTATTAATGTAAGCCTACTTGTGGCAATAAAGATTGTGAGAATCAGCCATGGTCATATTGAATGGCGGAGCAAGGTCGCAGGGCCGAATGGCCGACTCCTATTTTCTACTTACCCTTTAATTTTCCCTATTTATTAACCGAAATTCATTGCACTGGGTTTTGATCCCAAATTCTTAACGAGTGCGTCTTTGATTATCAGTGCAGCCACATTAACACTGCGCTCCGGTCTTCCAGGGGTAGCTGTGTGGTGACTGAGCCGGCAGCATAATCGTGCCAGCTCTTGCCGCTTTGAGTTCAAATCGCCCTTGAAAGCTTCTAACATTTCGATTCTCCTTTGATTTCTCTCAGCCGGTGAATCAGGAGTGACAGTCTTGCAGTCCCCTCAGTCGATAGACGCTACCGAAGGAGACTCGGTGACCATGAATTGCACCTACGGAAGTAGCTTGGGGCCGGTTCCTGTCGGACAAGTGTCCTGGTCACGTGGTGCTTCGAGGGAGAACGCGACCGAATTGGAGGGGGACCGACAGCTCATGAGCCGACTGGAGAGGTCGAAACCCCATCACTTCGCCAAGAGGAAAATCTTCATCAAAATCTCCGACCTCAGGCAATACGATTCCGCCACTTATTACTGCACCGTCAAAACAATGACTGGGGAGCGCAGCGTGGGCAACGGTACCAAACTCGTAGTACAACGTAAGCAGCAAAGCGACCGAGGCGATTCCAAATACACACTCGTTGCTGAATTGGTTAGGTATCTGGAGGGGAGGGGGAGCACACGATAGAGAAAATACTGAGACGTGTAGAGGATGTTGGAGGATATGCAGATCCCTGAAAGTAGTTGGAGCAGGAAGTAAAGTGTGGTCAGGAGGGCAGAGGGACATTTTATTAGGGTAGAATGTAACAGCTGTCATGCTGGAAGTGCAGACAGCACTAGTTAGCTCACAGTTGGCGTATTACACATGCAGTTCGTGTCACCGCATTGGAGGAAAGATGTGATTGCCCTGGAGCCGGTACAAGAGATGTCAGCAGACATTGCCTGCACTGCCTGGCTGTTGGGACCACTGCTGCTTCACAACGCCAGGGATCCAGGGTTCGATTCCGGCCTTGGGTCACTGTGTGAAGTTTTCACATTCTCCCCGTGTCTGTGTGGGTTTCCTCTGGGTGCTCCGGTTTCCTCCCACAGTCCAAAGATGTGCAAGATAGTTGGACTGGCCGTGCTAAATCTGCAGTCCGGGGTGCTCTTTGCAAGGGTCAGTGCAGCCTCGATCGGCTCCGAATGTACTCTGTATAAAACATGAGCAAATGTGGATAGGCCTGGGCCATTTGGTCTCTCTAAGCCAGAATAATTTGCGAGGAGACCTGTTGACGTTTGTGATTTCCGAGGGGTTTAGTTAGAGTGGAAGGAAATATACTATCCTCTTGAGATAATTGGACCAAGACAAAGGGCATTGATTAGTTTAAGAGGCTTAGGGCCATTCGGGGGAAGGCGGGGGAGGGGGGTGATCTTTTTCACCACGAGGATGTGGGGGATCTACACCTTTTCTTCTGAATGGTTGGTCGATCATGGCGTGTAGTAGTGGCTTGAAACTCGCTGCTTACGGAGGTGCTGGAAGCAGGGGCAATGAATGATTTCGAATGGACATTGGGTATGAACTTGCAGAAAATGAACTTTCAAAGCCACAACGATAGAGCAGGGCGATGGGGCTGCCTGGATTGCTCTATCGGGAAACAGCATGGACTCGATGGGCAGAATACATAGAAATATAAATAGAAAGTAGTAACAGGAGGAGGTCATTTGGTCCTTCGAGCCTGCTCAGCCATTCATTATCATTGCTAATCAACAAGTTCTATCCCGCCTTCGCCCCATATCCCTTAGTCCCTTGAGCCCTAAGAGCTATCATTCATTCCTTCTTGAAATTACTCAACGATTTGGCCTCAACATCTTTCTCTGTGGTAGTGAATTGCACAGATTCACCTCTCTCTGGGTGAAGACATTTCTCCTCACCTCAGTCCTAAAAGGTTTACCCCATATCTTCAAACTATGACCCCTAGTTCAGGACTCCCCCACCATCGGGAACATTCTTTATCAATTTACCCTGTCTGTTCCTGTTAGAATTTTATACGTTTCCATGATATTTCCTCGCACTCTTCTAAACTCCAATGAATATAATCTTATGACTTCCTCCAGCGCCGCAAGTATAGATTCAGAAAGTGCATTGCCATGTGCTTGTAGTGTCTTATCAGAGCATGGATAACGAACCGAAAAGTGGGATTATTCCGAATGACTACTTGTTGGTTGGTGCACACACAATGGGCTGAATGGCCTCCCTTTTCAGTTGTGAATGTCTATAATTCTATGATGTTTAAAAGTGATTTAACTTCAACCGAAAAAGCCAGGTTTAGAATCGTTCATCCAAACGGTTTTTTTTTTCCCGGATTTAAATTTAACTTTGCAATTGAACCTAAATTTCTTGTCTCATGATGGCCAACAGAACAGATGAAAGCATAAGAAATAACGTAGAGTTCATTGGCATTCATAACAAGCAATTGAAACGCCTTTGACACACACTGAGATTGATGAGAGAATGGGGTAGTTAGTGGAACTCTCCCTTCCACCTCCAGGGACATGAAGTTAATTTCAGCAGGTTGCTTGGTAACGTTTCATTTTCTCTTATGACGTCCAAAAGAAGTACATTCAGCTGATGGGTGGTGGGGGGCGGGGGGGAGGGTTGAAGTTTGAAATGCAATGTCACTCGTTTCCCAACTGAGTTAAATATTGCTCAGCACGATGGTGGCGGTGGTATCTACGCTCAGGGAGGCCAACGTGTTGCAGTCTGAAGTTATGAACAGACATCAGATGGCTGACCAGGAACCGTTTCTCTGTCTTACTGTCTGCCATTGGCGCGGCGTTGGAGGAATTTGCAGATTGATGCTCATTCAACTACCATTTGACGGCCTTCCTGGGCCAGCAAGTCCTTGAACGCGGAGTTTCTGGGCTCCCCAATGCCTCACATTGCCCTTAGCGCAAGAGTTGAATTAAACCACCCCATGAGTTAGTTCAGTTGGAATTCTAGCCGTTATTTATGTATTCTTTCAAGGGGTGTGGCCGTGGGTATGTTTCACATCCCTAATTGCCCTTGAACTGAGCTGCTAGGCAATTTCCGGACCAGTCATATTCCAGGCTTCGCGTGTAGGCCTGGTGAGGTTAAGGTATTAGGTCAGCAGTCAGGTTTACAACAATCCTTGTCACCATTATTGAGAGTGGCTGGTGATTTCCAGATTTTGTTCGTCGAATTCAAATTGCCCAGTGACATTATCACCTTGTCTTAGTCTCCCCAACATTTGGATGCTGAGCGGTTTGAATCACAAGAATCCAGAAAACTAGGTCGGGGCGTTTGGGCATGTTGGTAGGGAGGACTGGCCTTTATTGAAGGAGCTCAGAGCGTGTGCCGTCCCATTTTGTCGTTTTCGCTACGTTTGGGCTATCTATTAACCCCAGGCAGAGGCACAGCATGACCTCTCGATGTTATCCTCATTTTGACATCGAAACAAACCTGTTGGACCTTAACCTGGTGTTGTAAGACTTCGTACTGTGCTCACCCCAGTCCAACGCCGGCATCTCCACATCATTTTGACTTGGAATTGGAGATGTTAGATAGCATCGCATTCCATTCCAAAGATCCCGAATATTAATGAGCAGGAAATAAATGGCAGAATGTGTGGTTTACTGTTAACAGCAGTCTTTCCACCGATTAAAAGAGGACGGTTGATGAAAGACTAGATGCTTCACAGAGCAAGAATTTCCTGTGACAGCGGATATAAACCGAAATGTGTTCCATGCAGATTCGTGCGCGTTTTCCGTTCGCCTTCATCAACAGCGACCCGTACTACAGTGCACTTTACCTTTTAGGTCGAATTTGTGGAAATGAATTTCTTTCGCCTCCAGTCGCTGGTCTCCTTGTTGGAAAATGCATTCTCACCGTCTTCCTGGTTCTCTTTGGCGTTGTGGCGTGTCTGGTAAAGGTACGAGGTTCGCTTCTTTGTTCCTTATATCTAAACGAAAAACTACGTGAATTTTGTTTTAGCGATATCAAATTCTACAATTTGAAAAAGTGTCGACCGTGGGACAAAGGAACTCGAGGAGGTTTTCAGCTGCTCGGCTCTTATTTTTGCTGATGTATTTGCTAATCTGCAAGCTACCTCCATAAACCCGACTTCGCTCCGCATCCCTTAATTGTTCTAGCTAACAAAAATTCTCCAATCTCAGTTTCAAAATTAACAATTGATCAAACGTCAATCTCTGTCGGTGGAACTTTCTATTAATGTTTTTCTGAAAAAAAGTATGTTGTAATTTTATTCCTAAATGTCTGACTTTCTTTTACAGCCCTGCGTCTGGACCCCCAACCGGCAGTAATCGTTTCTCTCCACTCCCCCACCTTTTCCTTTCAATATCTTATACACTTTCGTCAAAGAGGCCCGTCAACCTTTTCAATGCCAGGGAATATCGCCCAGCTTCTGTAATGTTTCCTCGTAATTTCACCCTGAGTCTTTAGCCATGCTCCATTGCCTCCAAGGTCAGCATACCCTTCTAAGATGTGGTGCCCTGAACTGATCGCAGTACTTTAATTGTAGTTCGACCTGGGTGTTGTGGAGGTGAAACGGGATTACCAACCCCTGATATTCTAGTCCTCCAGATATAAAACATCTCTTAAACTTTTGAACTATTTTCTTTATCTGGTCACGATTTTATCCGGCCTGTTACTTCAAGTCTCTTTAAACCATAAATCTTTCTACGTTTTCACAATTTAGAATGTACTCTGTTCATTTTTTTTAAATTCAGAAAGCGGAATTCATTTTTCCCAATTAAGGGGCAATATAGCGTGGCCAATCGCCTGCCCTGCACATCTTTTGAGTTGTGGGGGCGAAACCCACGCAAACACCGGGAGAACGTGCAAACTCCACACGGACAGTGACCCAGAGTCGGGGTCAAACCTGGAACCTCAGCGCCGTGCAGAGAATCTACGCTGTTCTATCATATTTAGTTCCAAAGTGAAAAACCTCATTCACACTTCCACGGAAATACCGTTTGGCCCATTTACATCATCTACTAATATTGCTTTGCAGTGTTATGCCTCCACATCCATTACTCACAATGCCACTTGCAAAGACCTGTGTGATCGGCAAATGTGGATATGTGGTTTTCCATAGAAAAGTAGAAAATAGGACCAGGAATAGGCCTCTTCGAGCCAGCTTCGTCATTCATTATGATCAGGGCTGGTCTAGGGCAGCACGGTGGCACAGTGGTTAGTGCTGCTGCCTCACGGCGCCGAGGTCCCAGGTTCGATCCCTGCTCTAGGTCACTGTCCATGTGGAATTTGCACATTCTCCCCGTGTTTTCGTGGGTCTCACCCTCACAACCCAAAAGATATGCAGGGTAGGTGAATTGGACACGCTTAATTTTTTTTAAATGGCTGGTCATCCAGCTCAGTAACCAGCTCTGCTTTCCCCACATAACCTTTAGCCAACCAGTTTTCTATCCATCTCAATACACTACCCCAAAGCCCATAGTTTAAGATGTTTATGAACGCAGCCAATGGTTGAGACCTTAGCACAGGTCACTCCCACTCCAACAATATGAACAACAAATTCTGGAAAAACATAACAGGCCTGGCATCTTCTGCGGAGAAAGAAACAGAGTTATTGTTTCGAGTCTTGCACGACTCTTCATCAGAATTGGATTGAGACAGAAATGTGTTGGGCAATATGCAGTTGAAAAAGAGGGAAGGTGGCTGGAACAAAACAAAAAGTCGGGTAGACTAAATGATAAAGTATCATGGAACAAAGACAAAAGGAGCACTAATGATAGGATTACAGTATATGTTAATAGCAGAGTAGTCGTCAGGACCACCTGAAAGCAAAATAGCAAAATCTGTTAAAAGAAGGAAAAATGTCTGCTCCTTCTGAAAGCAAGACATGAAATGAAATGAATGAAAATTGCTTATTGTCACAAGTAGGCTTCAAACGAAGTTACTGTGAACAGCCCCTAGTCGCCACATTCCGGCGCCTGTTCGGGGAGGCTGGGTACAGGAATTGAACTATGCTGCTGGCCTGCCTTGGTCTGCTTTCAAAGCCAGCGATTTAGCCCTGTGTTAAACCGGCCCCATGAGAATAAGATTCATACTGACACTAGCTGGCAAGGGGAATCAACTGGTGGACAGAGTTCATGGTCTGAAATTGTTGAACTCATGTTCAGTCTAAAGGCTGTGAAGTTCCCAATTGGAAGATGAGGTTCTGTTCCTCTAGCTTGTGTTTGACGTCCCTAGAGTATTGTAGCAGGTCGAGGAGGAATGCAAGAATGGGAGGAATTCTGGGTGGTTGAAATTGTGTTTCACTAGACAAATCCCAGGTCAGACTAAAACTGGAGCACTGTGAGTCGTTCAGGGAACCAGTTCTTATAAAGGATGTAATGACCTTGGAATAATTATAGCATATCCAAACTCCAAGGACGGCACGGTGGACAGTGGTTATCACTGCTGCCACATAGCACCAGGGACCCAGGTTCAATTCCGGCCTTGGGTAGCTGTCTGTGTGGAATTTGCAGTTTTTCCGTGAAATTGCATGGGTTTCCTCTGAGTGCTCTGGTTTCCTCCCATAGTCCAAATAAATATGCAGGTTAGGTGGATTGGCAATGTTACTTGCCTCTTAGTGTCCAAAACGTTAGGTGGGCTACTGGGATACGGTGATAGGGTGGAGGCGTGAGCTTAAGTAGGGTGCTCTTTCCACGGGCCAGTGCATATTCGATGGGCCGAGTGGCTTTGTACACTGTAAATTCTATGATTTGTATGTTTACGGGGTGTGAAGGGTATGTGAAGAGTTTGGCCAAAGTTTTGTGTCCTCGCCCCGCAACAATGTTCCAGTGAAGCCCAACACACGGTGGATATGAGAGGTGTGATCACCACATGAGCCCGAGGAAAACCAGTACTTGGTTTTGCTTGGGTTATTCGGCTGCTTTTTGATTCCTCAGAACAGGTGATCTCTGATACAGATGGGGCAGCACGGCGCCACAGTGGTTAGCACTGCAGCCTACGGCGCTGAGGACTCGGGTTCGAATCCCGGCCCTCGGTCACTGTCCATGTGGAGCTTGCACATTCTCCCGTGTCTGCATGGGTTTCATCCCCTCAACCCAAAGATGTGCAGGTTCGGTAGACTGGTCACGTTTAATTCCCCATTAATTGGAAACAAATAATTGGGTGCTCTAAATTTTAGAGAAAATAAAAGATGGGCATCAGGTGTTTTTGTGGAAGCGTTCCAAAGCTTTGCCAGGACGCTTATAGCAGAGCCAGCATTCTGCGCCGTCAGCAGGGATGAATGAATAGAACAATAGTGGACTTTGAGCTCACACGTGCACTACAATAACAACTGGCGAATGTTTTGATAAAGCCTTAAGCGTTCTTCTGTCAATATCAACATAATCATGTCCTACGTTGAGAAAGATAGAGTAATATCTTTGACTTCCCAACACTAACTATCATTTTATACACCGACAGCCTAAGAACTCTGATTGTGATGAAGGCCCGAATGCGAAATCGACGACTTCCAAATTTTGCGTGAGAGGTTTCGGCGATTAATAAAGAACAATGAAATGAAAATTCACTTGGAATAAACGAGTGATTCTCCCACCCCAACCCGAACCGCCACGGAACTCATGACAAACATTGCTGCCTTTACATCATACATTCATATCTCGCCCAAAGATCCATTCTTTTTAAAAAAAGAATATTTACCATTTTCTGATTCATGCTTTGACAGAGGTTTGAAGAAGTTTAAATTAAATGTGGCCTAGTTACTCACATCGCATCCTGTTTTTAGTTGCACAGTCAAGAGATAATGTTACGTTGTGTGTTTTTCATCTTGCTGACTTTGTATTGTCGTTAATATCGGGCTATGCATTAAGAGGGGAACGCTACTAATCTATTTAATAAGAGATAACATTTACAGTCGGCTATTTGGCCCTAGAACGTACTCCGCCATTGAATTAGATGACAGCCTTACCTCCACTTACTCCCTGCCCCGCAGACCCCGCACCCACCAGACAGCACGGTAGCACGTGGCTAGCACTGTGGCTTCACAGCACCAGGGTCCCAGGTTCGATTCCCCTTCGGGTCAACTGTCTGTGCGGAGTCTGCACGTTCTCCCCGTGGCTGCGTGTGTTTCCCCCGGGTGCTCCGGTTTCCTCCCACAGTCGAAACACGTGCAGGTTAGGTGGATTGGCCATGCTAAATTGCCCTTAGTGTCAAAAAAGGTAAGGAGGGGTTATTGGGTTACGGGGATCGGGTGGAAGTGAGGGCTTAAGTGGGTCGGTGCAGACTCGATGGGTCAAATGGCCTCTTTCTATACTGTATGTTCGATGTTCAATACCCCGTGATCCCCTTGTAGCACTGCCCGCATTCGCTTCAAAATATGTAGCAAAATGCAATGTGCAAATAAATTGGCTACCATATTTTTGGTCCAAACTTTGTATCTATGCTAACCTACAGTTCAAAGCAGCGTCAATAAACCATGCATCAATGACCTTTCCAAAGAAGTTGTGTTTAAAATAAATTTTGATGCATAAAAATACTGTTCAAGTGGACAGCTACACCTAGCAAGAACAGTTTGCAATGGTGAATTACCTGCTTGAGAAATTAATGGATAAATAGTGTTACTTGCTAATTTGCGATTAGCATTGGATGTCAGTCATGTGAAGTCGGTATTGTTTAAACGTCGGTTTGAACGCTTATTGTAGGATTTTCCTCGATTACCTGGGGTGATCAGTTTACTGACAGTAGAATAACGAATTGTGATTCCTTTCATGATGAGATCGATGATCTAGAATCAACAGCCGATGCACCTTATGTTTTCTCTTTATGCACAGAGCTGATGTCGAAGGCGATTTATTCAGAAGGTATTAGAATACGTGTTACGATATTACAGCAGTGAATGACTATTTTGCGAATGTGTTAAAATATCCCAAGTGTTGTTAGGAGGTAATTATACATCAAGGTGTTGTTAAGAGGTAATTATGTATTATATGATTGACGCAATTCTTTCATTGTTTTTGATACATGTTTCGTGTGCAATGTATTAAAAGCTTTCCAAACAGTGCGCACCATGTCTTTCATTGATTTCCTCCAACAGTTCTCTAGTCAAGCTTTTATGTACATAGAACATAGAACAGGACAGCACAGTGCAGGCCCTTCGGCCCACGATGTTGTGCCGACCATTTAATCTAATCTAAGATCAACTTAACCTACACCCCTTCACTTTACTGCTGTCCATGTGCCTGTCTAAGAGTCGCTTAATGACCCTAGTGACTCTGACTCCATCACCTCCGCTGGCAGTGCATTCCACATAACTGAGTATTTACCGCCACATCCTCGGGCAGCACGGTAGCATAGTGGTTAGCACAGTTGCTTCCCAGCTCCAGGGTCCCATGTTCGATTCCTGGCTTGGGTCACTGTCTGTGCGGAGTCGGCACGTTCTCCCAGTGTCTGCATGGGTTTCCTCCGGGAGCTCCGGTTTCCTCCCACAGTCCAAAGATGTGTGGGCTAGATGGATTGGCTATGCTAAATTTCCCTTAGTGTCCAAAAAGGTTAATTGTGGTTACTGAGTTAAGTGGATAGGGTAGAGGAGGTGTGTGCTTGAGTGGGGTACCCTTTCTAAACATACTCGATGGGCCAAATGGCCTCCGTCTGCACTGTAAATTCTATGATTCTATGAAAATAAAGTAGCCATAGTCCCATAGTTCCAGCCAACTGAGCTGAAACTCCATCCTCCCCCCCCCCCCCCTTCACGCCCTCAGTAACTGCTGAATAAAGCACTTCTGTTCTGACATGAAGCCTGAGATATCATGATTTGATTTCCTGAGTTGTGGCACATATTATAGTTGAAGGAAATCACATGACCCAAAACTGAGTGACATGTGTGTGTAAGTCCTGAAGACGATTGTTCAATTCACTATAGTCAATGCCAAGCTAATTCAAGTCAAGTAGTTAAGACTAAAAATAATAATAATCTCAATAGTGTTAATGTAAGTCTGCTTCTGACACTAATAAACACTGCAATGAACATAAGAACATAAGAACTTGGAGCAAGAGTAGGCCATCTGGCCTTTCGAGTCTGCTCCACCATTCAATGAGATCATGGCTGATCTTTTGTGGACTCAGCTCCACTTTCCCGCTCGAACAGCATTACCCTTTATTCCTTTATTCTTCAAAAAACTATCTATCTTTATCTTGAAAACGTTTAATGAAGGAGCCTCAACTGCTTCACTGGGCAAGGAATTCCATCGATTCACAACTCTTTGGGTGAAGAAGTTCCTCCTAAACTCAGTCCTAAATCTACTTCCCCTTATTTTGAGGCTATGCCCTCTAGTTCTGCTTTCACCCGCCAGTGGAAACAACCTCTCCGCATCTATCCTATCTATTCCCTTCATAATTTTATATGTGTCCATAAGATCCCCCGCATGTTTCAAAATTCCAACGAGTACAGTCCCAGTCTACCCAACCTCCACTCGTAATCCAACCCCCTCAACTCTGGGATTAACCAAGTGAATCTCCTCTTCACACCCTCCCGCGCCAGTACGTCCTTTCTCAGGTAAGGAGACCAAAACTGAATACAATACTCCAGGTATGGCCTCACTAACACCTTATACAGTTGCAGCATGACCTCCCTAGTCTTAAACTCCATCCCCCGAGCAATGAAGGACAAAACTTCCTTCACCTTCTTAATCATCTGTTGCACCTGCAAGCCAACCTTTTGTGATTCATGCACTCAGACACCCACTAAGTTACTGTAAAAATCCCCTAGTCACCACACTCCTGCGGCTGTTCAGGTACACTGAAGGAGATTTCAAAATATCCAATTCACCTAACAAGCACGTCTTTCGGGACTTGTGAAATGAAATGAAAATTGTTTATTGTCACAAGTAGGCTTCAAATGAAGTTACTGTGAAGAGCTCCTGGTCGCCACATTCTGGCGCCTGTTCGGGGAGGCTGGTACGGAAATTGAACCGCGCTGCTGGCCTGCCTTGGTTTGCTTTCAAAGCCAGCGATTTAGCCCTGTGCTAAACCAGGTGGAAAGCGGAGCACTCGGAGGAAACCAACGCAGACATGGGGAGAACTTGCAGACTCCACACAGACAGTGACTCAAGCCAGGAATCGAACCTGGGACCCTGGAGCTGTGAAGCAACAGTGCTACCCACTGTGCTACCAAAGATAACAGAATTCGAATTCTAGTTATTACATTTGCACTTCCAGACCAGTTAGACTCATTTTGAGTTGAGAGATTCACATACCCTTAAGACCATTAGAATTTAGAGAGGACCCGGGTTCGGTTCCGGCCCCGGGTCACTGTCCGTGTAGAGTTTGCGCATTCTCCCCGTGTCTGCGTGGGTCTCACCTCCACAACCCAAAAATGTGCAGGATAGGTGGATTGGCCACGCTAAATTGCCTCTTAATTGGGCAAAACAAAATTGATATGGGACTTTTTGATTGTGTACACTGATAAGCGCTATCAAAGTAGTGTTTAATGCTCATCCCTATTCGCTGCATTAATGTGGGACTGGAATTACATGTAGGGCACGCCATCAATTGGTTCCTTGAATATAAAAGCGGGCAGCTTTCGTGGTCTTGTCAGCCTCTCGTACACAGGTTTACATAAGTAATTTCACAATTAGTCTTTCCAGCATATGAACATGCCGTTGATGCTGGTGCTATAATAATTTAACTATATGCGGCATGGGGAGATAATCTGATAGCTGTGCGATATTGAAAAAACGAGTGCTACTTTCCCACAAAGCAAAAACAGTTTGGAGAAGTGAAGTTGTATGTATTAACTGTGTCAAATGCTATATAATAAGATAATTTCACAATATATAGCATCAAACAGCTGAACAACGCAGCCTTCCTGCAAAACAAAAAGAAAATTGGGAGAATAGTGTGCACTCCGCAACTGTCTACTGTAGTACAGCGAAACTGCCAGCGGATGTCAATACATTACTATTTTGCCATCACAGTTGTTGTTTTGAGTAATTGACCATCTAACTCACCCTGTATCTCAATGTCTGGGGGCTGCCACAAGGCAGGTTTCCTTCAAAATAATTTTGTCCACGGAGTAGTAAACACCGTTTGCAGTCCATTAAGATGTTATAAGGAAGAAATAGTTACTGACAATAGGTCTATAGGCATTGAGAGAATAAGAACTTTGGGACATTGCCGTTCCTCAGGTACAAGTCGGGGCAACCGTGACTTCTGGTGATAATCTAAACCAGGTGATATCCACTGTGCCGCACGTGATACACCTCCCCCGCCTTTATTCCGAGAGGAGGCTAAGATGGCGGGGGATGGGGGTGGGGGGTTAATGCACAATTGTACAGAATCATGAAGGGTCTTGATGGAGTGAAGTGTGAGAATATGTTTCCATTGGCTGAATGGTGACTGACCAGAGGTTATTGAGTTCAGGCGATTAGTAAAATCACAAAAGGAAATATGAGGGGAAACAAAGTGTAATCAATTCTTATGCATTTCCTGAAAGGATTCGAGAGATAAATTCAATAATAATTCTCAGAAAGGTTGATATATAAAGTTGCAATAAATGCGGATGTGTGGTGAAGGATCAAGAAAACTAATTGGACAGCTGTTTCAACGAGCCGACACTGGTATACAGGGCAGAATGGCCTCCCTTCATACTATATCACCATTCTCGGTGTTTCGATGTGTGTGATTGACTTCAAGCAGAGAGGGAACACCGTCAGCCATATTTACCCAGCTTCACCTCCTCCTCCCAGTTGGATTGTTTCTGAAGGCGGTTCCCTGCTATCTGATTCCATTTGGACTTTGGAACTAGGGAGTAAAGGAGGCGGTGTGGCACAGAGGGTATCATCCCACCTGAGGGCCTGAAGCTCCATCTCCAAGTCCCACTTCATAACTTGATGGCAACAGAAGGCGCTAAAAGCTTGACTGTCCGCCTGTAACTTCTAGCAGTCTGCCTGATGGTGAAGTGTGAGCGCGGACGAGTTCCCAGGTCAGCCATACTGCAGAAGGAAAGGACACATCATAAACACTGACAAACCCTCTGGAAGTTCATAAGACATAAGACATAGGAACAGAATTAAGCCATTCGGCCCATCGCGCCTGCTCCGCCACTCAATCATGGCTGATGTGTTTCTCATCCCCATTCTCCTGCCTTTTCCCCATAACCCCTGAACCCTTTATTGATCAAAAACCTGTCTATCTCCATCTTAAAGACACTCACTGATTTGGCCTCCACAGCCTTCTGCGGCAAAGAGGTCCAGAAATTTGCCACCATCTGGCTGAAGAAATTCCTCCTCATCTCTGTTTTAAAGGATCATCCCTTACCCTCGGGTTTCAGTTTTTCCTACAAGTGGAAACATCATCTCCACGCCCACTCTACCCAGGCCTCGCAGTATTCTGTAAGTTTCAATAAGTCAGGAGGGCTAGAAGGGGTCACGAAAAGTCATTGGCAAATAGGGTTAAGGAAAATCCCAAGGCTTTTTACACATACATAAAAAGCAAGAGGGTAGCCAGGGAAAGGGTTGGCCCACTGAAGGATAGGCAAGGGAATCTATGTGTGGAGCCAGAGGAAATGGGCGAGGTACTAAATGAATACTTTGCATCAATATTCACCAAAGAGAAGAAATTGGTAGATGTTGAGTCTGGAGAAGGGTGTGTAGATAGCCTGGGTCACATTGAGATCCAAAAAGACGAGGTGTTGGGTGTCTTAAAAAATATTAAGGTAGATAAGTCCCCAGGGCCTGATGGGATCTACCCCAGAATACTGAAGGAGGCTGGAGAGGAAATTACTGAGGCCTTGACAGAAATCTTTGGATTGTCACTGTCTTCAGGGGATGTCCCGGAGGACTGGAGAATAGCCAATGTTGTTCCTCTGTTTAAGAAGGGTAGCAAGGATAATCCAGGGAACTACAGGCTGGTGAGCCTTACTTCAGTGGTAGGGAAATTACTGGAGAGAATTCTTCGAGACAGGATCTACTCCCATTTGGAAGCAAATGGACGTATTAGTGAGAGGCAGCATGGTTTTGTGAAGGGGAGGTCGTGTCTCACTAACTTGATAGAGTTTTTCGAGGAGGTCACTAAGATGATGGATGCAGGTAGGGCAGTGGATGTTGTCTATATGGACTTCAGTAAGGCCTTTGACAAGGTCCCTCATGGTAGACTAGTACAAAAGGTGAAGTCACACAGGATCAGGAGGGAGCTGGCAAGGTGGATACAGAACTGGCTAGGTCATAGAAGGCAGAGAGTAGCAATGGAAGGATGCTTTTCTAATTGGAGGGCTGTGACCAGTGGTGTTCCACAGGGATCAGTGCTGGGACCTTTGCTCTTTGTAGTATATATAAATGATTTGGAGCAAAATGTAACTGGTCTGATTAGTAAGTTTGCAGACGACACAAAGGTTGGTGGAATTGCGGATAGCAGTGAGGACTGTCAGAGGATACAGCAGTATTTAGATTGTTTGGAGACTTGGGCAGAGAGATGGCAGATGGAGTTTAATCCGGACAAATGTGAGGTAATGCATTTTGGAAGGTCTAATGCAGGCAGGGAATATACAGTGAATGGTAGAACCCTCAAGAGTATTGAAAGTCAAAGAGATCTAGGAGTACAGGTACACAGGTCATTGAAAGGGGCAACACAGGTGGAGAAGGTAGTCAAGAAGGCATACGGCATGCTTGCCTTCATTGGCCGGGGCATTGAGTATAAGAATTGGCAAGTCATGTTGCAGCTGTATAGAACCTTAGTTAGGCCACACTTGGAGTATAGTGTTCAATTCTGGTCGCCACACTACCAGAAGGATGTGAAGCTTTAGAGAGGGTGCCGAAGAGATTTACCAGAATGTTGCCTGGTATGGAGGGCATTAGCTATGAGGAGCGGTTGAATAAACTCGGTTTGTTCTCACTGGAACGAAGGAGGTTGAGGGGAGACCTGATAGAGGTCTACAAAATTATGAGGGGCATAGACAGAGTGGATAGTCAGAGGCTTTTCCCCAGGGTCGAGGGGTCAATTACTAGGGGGCATAGGTTTAAGGTGAGAGGGGCAAAGTTTAGAGTAGATGTATGAGGCAAGTTTTTTACGCAGAGGGTAGTGGGTGCCTGGAACTCGCTACCGGAGGAGGTGGTGGAAGCAGGGACGATAGTGACATTTAAGGGGCATCTTGACAAATACATGAATAGGATGGGAATAGAGGGATACGGACCCAGGAAGTGTAGAAGATTGTAGTTTAGTCGGGCAGCATGGTCGGCACGGGCTTGGAGGGCCGAAGGGCCTGTTCCTGTGCTGTACATTTCTTTGTTCTTTGTTAAGACCCTCTTTCGTCCTTCTAAACGCCAACGAGAGCGGATCCAGCGTCCTCAACCACTCCTCATGACAAGCTCTTCATTCCAGGGATCATTATTGTGAACCTCCTCTGGATCCTCTAGTCATCGGCGCACTCTGATGGACATGGAATTCCAGGAGTGGGCAGCATATACTCTTGGGCTAGTTACCTCTTCAGTGCACTTTCCTGTATTTATACCTCAAGTAGCAACCGCCACGTGGTTCCGACCACGGTTTCTCTTGACGGGAAAGGCACGTTAGTCACGTTTCTCAATCAGCTCGAAGCAGCATGCTGAACAAATGTGCATCAGATCCCCTCATTTCAAATAAGAGGCTGATATGTTTTCATTTCAAATGGAAATGCGGGTCCCCATCCACTGGACTAATGAAGTGCCCTTGTACTTGAATTATCTCTGCAACAACTCCAAGCAAGTGTCAAACCCACTGCATGCTTCATGTCATGCTGTCAATGAATCCAGCTGTTTGCTGGTCTCGCGGCTGAAGCTTCTTATTTCCAACCAACTCAGTACAAAACACACCGCAAACTGAATCATTGCCAAGTACGAGGATGTTACCAGGACTTGATGGTCTAAGTTAAACGGTGAGGCTGGATGGGCTGGGACTTTTTTCCCTGGAGCGTAGGAGGCTTAGGGGCGATCTTATAGAAGTCTATAACATAATGAGGAGCATAGATAGTCAACATCTTTTCCCAAAGGTAGAGGGGTCTAGGCCATAAATTTAAGGTGGGAGGGGGGAGATACAAAAGAGACCAGAGGGGAATTTTGTTCACACTGAGGGTGGTGAGCATCCATAACGGGTTGCCAGAGGCAGTGGTAGAGGCGGGTACATTTTTTTCCTTTAAAAAACAGTTCGACAGTTACATGGGTGGCTGTAGAGGGATGTGGGACAAAGGAGGGCAAGTGGGAATAGCTTAGTGATAGAAATTGGTGGAATGGACAAGCTGGGTCGAAGGGCCTGTTTCCATGCTGTAATCATCTATGACTGTGACTCTATAAGTAGACATTGGCTCTTGGTCATGTGCAATGTCAGCGATTAAAGTCTTCACGGTTCCAAACTGCGCCTAATTTAAATTGCATACCAATGGGACATGGTGCACTTTTTTGTTTTGCAATTATCAGGAACAACTGACATTTACATAGCGCCTCCTCCCTCCCCCAATATTTGATCAAATAGCTTTGACCCCATGGTCTAAATTTCCAGGGGCTGGTTTAGCACACTGGGCTAAATAGCTGGCTTTTAAAGCAGACCAAGGCAGGCCAGCAGCACGGTTCAATTATCGTACCAGCCTCCCCGAACAGGCGCCGGAATGTGGCGACTAGGGGGTTTTCACAGTAACTTCATTTGAAGCCTACTTGTGGCAATAAGCGATTTTCATTTCATTTAAGAAGGGACACACGCGAAGTAGCGGAGAGTGTTGTTGAGGGGATATCGGACTTTATGTCCCTCGGGGTTTAAATGTACAACCGCCGACGATCTATTATCAACTTACATCGAACTGTAGTTATCATTGACTTTAAATTTTGGGGTAAACAAACAAAACGTATTTGGTGAATTAAAACAGAGTACTGCGGATGCCGGAAATCTAAAATGAAAACAGAACGTTCTGGAACAAAGAACAAAGAACAAAGAACAAAGAAATGTACAGCACAGGAACAGGCCCTTCGGCCCTCCAAGCCCGTGCCGACCATACTACCCGACTAAACTACAATCTTCTACACTTCCTGGGTCCGTATCCTTCTATTCCCATCCTATTCATATATTTGTCAAGATGCCCCTTAAATGTCCCTATCGTCCCTGCCTCCACTACCTCCTCCGGTAGTGAGTTCCAGGCACCCACTACCCTCTGCGTAAAAAACTTGCCTCGTACATCTACTCTAAACCTTGCCCCTCTACCCATATAGCCTCACTGCCCTCTGAGGTGTCCTCTCGCTGTATAGCTGTGATACTCTCCTGAACAAGTAGCGCAACTCCGCCTCCCCTTTTACATCCCCCTCTATCCCGCCTGAAACATCTAAATCCTGGAACGTTTAGCTGCCAATCCTGCCCTTCCCTCAACCAGGTCTCTGTAATGGCAACAACATCATAGTTCCAAGTAGTAATCCAAGCTCTAAGTTCATCTGCCTTACCCGTAATGCTCCTTGCATTAAAACATATGCACTTCAGGCCACCAGACCCGCTGTGTTCAGCAACTTCTCCCCGTCTGCGCTGCCTCAGAGCCACACTGTCCCTATTCCCTAGTTCTCCCTCAATGCTCTCACCTTCTGACCTATTGCTCCCGTGCCCACCCCCCTGCCATACTAGTTTAAACCCTCCCGTGTGACACTAGCAAACCTCGCGGCCAGGATATTTATGCCTCTCCGGTTTAGATGCAACCCGTCCATCTTATACAGGTCACACCTGCCCCGGAAGAGCTCCCAGTGGTCCAGATAACGGAAACCCTCCCTCCTACACCAGCTGTTTAGCCACGTGTTTGTCTGCTCTATCTTCCTATTTCTAGCCTCACTGGCACGTGGCACAGGGAGTAATCCCGAGATTACAACCCTCGAGGTCCTGTCTTTTAACTTTCTGCCTAGCTCCCTGAACTCCTGCTGCAGGACCTCATGCCCCTTCCTGCCTATGTCGTTAGTACCAATATGTACAACGACCTCTGCCTGTTTGCCCTCCCCCTTCAGGATTCCCTCTACCCGTTCGGAGACATCCTGGACCCTGGCACCAGGGAGGCAACATACCATCCTGGAGTCTCTTTCACGTCCACAGAAGCGCCTATCTGTGCCCCTGACTATAGAGTCCCCTATAACTATTACTCTTCTGCGCTTTGACCCTCCCTTCTGAACATCAGAGCCAGCCGTGGTGCCACTGCTCTGGCTGCTGCTGTTTTCCCCTGATAGGCTATCCCCCCCGACAGTATCCAAAGGGGTATATCTGTTCGAGAGGGGGACAACCACAGGGGATTCCTGCACTGACTGCCTGCCCTTCGGAAATGTACAGCAGGCCCGGCAGCATCTATGAAGAGAAATATAATTGAGCTTTAGTATCGGATGTGCCTTCTTCAGAATGGCGAGGAAGAGCACGGCATTGTATTCATGCCTATCACTGACCCCATCTCCTCTGGAGATCTTCCTACTACAACCTCTAACTGCATACCTCCCCCAACCCACGCCTCAGCCCCGTACAGCCCGTTTCTACCCTCTCCCCCAAATCCACAAACAGGACTGTCCTGGCGGACCCATTCTTTCAGCCTGCTCATGACCCACTGAACTCGCCTTGACCCTGCCTTATTTCTCCCGATTGTCCACTCTCTTCCCACCCAAACCCAGAAGACAGTTGGTTTAAGCAAGTCTTTCTTAAAAGCATCAGACATTTCCGCCCAATTATATTAGTGAATAAGCTTAAAATAAGGATTAGGTTTCACGTGAAACTTCATAAAGTTCTTTTTTAAGTGGGCGTATTTTGCACTAATGTATTGACTTTGTATCGCTTCCTTTTTTAAATAACTCCACGGAAAATATGAGCGGGTCATTTCCCCTCCAGTGAACCGAGCCCGGTGTAAAATAGTTTTGCGCTGGTTTCGGAATTCACACAAAAGAGGAAACCAAATGTGACACTGTTTGCAGGGATTATGTGAAGGGATAATATAAAGCAAATTGCATAGCTTTTGAAGGGGTTTGCAGCACCAGCGAGACCTCGAGTTCAATGCAAGGATACATTTGAAGGTGGCAGGCAGTTTGAAATAAAACAGATCATTTGCTTTTGGATTGGATTGGATTGGATTTGTTTATTGTCACGTGTACCGAGGTACAGTGAAAAGTATTTTTCTGCGACCAGCTCAACAGATCATTAAGTACATGAAAAGAAAAGGGAATAAAAGAAAATACATAATAGGTCAACACAACATATACAATGTAACTACATAAGCACTGGCATCGGATGAAGCATACAGGGTGTAGTGTTAATGAGGTCAGTCCATTAACACTTTTGCAGTAGAAGGTTCAAGCACCGGACTTGGTTAGTTGCGCCAGAATCTGAATTCAGACTCATTTCTGTCTCTATTAATTCTATCATGGGGTGTGGGTATCGCTTGGCAGGACCAGCATTTGTTACCCATCCCTAATTGCCCTTTGAACTGACTGGCTTGAGGGTGGTTAAGAGTCAACCACATTGTTGTAGATCTGGAGTCACATGTAGGCCAGACCAGTCAAGACCGGCAGATTTCCTTCCTTAAACTACATGAGTGAACCAGATGGGTTTTGACTGTTACCATGGTTAACATTAGTAAGGCAAGCTTTATATTCCAGAGGTTATTGGTGGAATTTAAATTCCACCAGCAGCTGTGGTGAGGTTAACTCCCCTCCCCTTCTCCAGGGATCTCCCCACACCCCACCTCCAGCGATTGACCTCGGCTTCTGGACGACTAGCCCAGTGATGTGCACATTACACCATCGTCGCCCCGCCAAAGGTTTTCCGGCTGGGGATGTGGCAGAAATTGGTTGCAATCTTCCTGAAGGCGCTGGGAACGCGTCAACATGGATATGCTGTGCTACGCCTTACCAAATGTCGCAATGAAGAGGCCCACAGCAGCTAGGGACATTGGTGTCGATTGAGCACCCTTCCGTAGAACTGGCTTTTGCAGTAATGTTGACCTTTTGTGTTGCTGCTGTCTCCATTGAAGAAGCTCAGCGCCATCCAGGAAAAAGCAGGTCGCTGGATCGTCACCAAAGCACAGCGGCAGCCGTGTGTACCATTTGCAAAATGCATTACCCAACTCACCAACGCCCCGTTGACAGCAACTTCCAGACCTGCAACCTCTACCACTCAGAAGGACAAGGGTAGCAGATAACAGATGCATGGGAACACCACCACCTTCAAGTTCTACTCCAAGCTAACCTTCCGAATTTGCAAATGTATCGCTGCTGGAACTCTATTCCGAACAACACTGTGGGTGTACCTACACCACATGGCCTGCAGCGCGCTCACCAGCCACCTATCAAGGGCATTAGGGATGGGCGATGAATTCTGATCTTGGCAGGGACACCCACAGGCAAAAGAGAATCCAACTGAGCAGCCCTATAAAGAGACAGAAACACGATGGATGAAGTTGTTTCCTTTTGCGAAATATTATTCTCTGATTTTTTGACTGCAGGATTTCTTTGCTAAGAACTGACAGTAAATTCGTCCCAAAGCCTCGCCAAAACAAACCAGTCGAGCCTATGGAGGCTAATCTGGTTCCTCGTGGGCTTGCCACTTAACTTGTTATGGAATCCGCCATCTGATGAAGACCATAAGACATAGGAGCAGAATTAGGCCATTCGGCCCATCGAGTGTGCTCTGTCATTCAATCGTGGCTGATATTTTTCTCATCCCCATTCTCCTGCCTTCTCCCCATAACCCCTGAGATAGTGTGCCCTGGGTCTAGTTTTTCCTACAAGTGGAAACATCCTCTCCACCTGCACTCTATCCAGGCCATTATATTTAGTCTGCCACTTTATTGCCCACTCTCCTAGCTTGTCCAAATCCTTCTGTAGCCCCCTTGCTTCCTCAATACGATCTGTCCCTCTACAGATCTCTGTAGCATCTGCAAATTTAGCAACAGTGCCTTCAGTTCCGTCCAGATCATTAATCTGGCCGAAGAGAAGACGATTGGAGGGGGAGGGGGAGGGGGTAGGATGGATCAAAGTACCTCGCATTTAATTTAGGGAGGCAAGATCAGCCCGCTTTTATAGGAACATATGAAATACCATCCAGCAAAGAGAGGGATGCCCTCCCTGTAATGTCACTTTCGCCAAAAGATTATGATATTATTACTGGTAGCAGTACTTCTCTGCAATCCTCCTTTGTTATATCTCCAAGTGTTATGAAACACATTGTGTTATTTACTCTGACCACAGAACTTATTGCATCATGGCGTGTGCAAATTGCACATCACCATAAAGAGACACGATTCACATGTCCAGGTGAATCACGTTTTCTAAAGAGTCACAGGGTGACATGGGATGATTCAGTAGAGAAGGAGGCCATTCGGCCTATCCCACCTGTGACGACATTTTGAATGAAGGACCAATTATTCTCAGGCCTTATATCCATGTATATCTGTCCTTTTTATGTATATATCCAATTCCCTTTTGTAATTGAATCCGCTTTCATGCAGCACGTTGCAGTTCATTCGTACCACAACACCCATACTCACCCTCCCCGTTAAAATACTTACTCATCCTAACCCGCCCCCCCTGACTATTTCCTTTGCCAGTTAACTTAATGTGTGCCCTTTGTTTACAGAACCACCCGCATTCTGAACACCTCCATTAATCTCAAATGCACACTACTAACACAGCAACGGGAATTTAGACCCGACGTGTAACAGCCTAGAATCTTAAAATCGTGTCCCATTTGTGAGTGATTTCGAAACAAAAGCGAACGTGGGAACAGGGGAGTGAAGGACTACAGTGAACAGTTCTGGGTGCCAGGAAGGCAGGGTGGATTACAGAATGGTAGAACATTTGGGAGGGAATAAAAACTGCTTCCACCTTTTAGCGAGCACACAGGTTAATCTGCACGTTTCTTTCTGTGTGGCTTCCCTATTTAGTAGTTTTGAGTATGGTCTGAACGTTTTCACTTCTCTCTGGTCAGCATCATGAAATGTATTTTTGAAGCATTGAAATGGCTTTTGACTGCTTCCATTAAAGTGTCGAAAGTAGAACGAAAAGTGTCTTAGTTAACTTTCAAGCCGATTACCTTTTGTGGATTTAAATTGCTAACACAATTACACATTAAAGCTTTTCCACATTTTAATGTTGGGTCTTCACCCAACGAGTAGCCGGCTCGCCGCCTGAAGGGTGTGGATGCAGTGCCCCACTCCTAAGGCTTGACAGTGCCCACTTCTTGCTCTGTCCGGGCTGCACTTACTTCTGAATTAAAACGTGGGGAGGTGAGCGGCGCCATTTCAATGCAATGCTTTCTTTCCAAGTGTTTGGTGGAAACACCAATTTTGGTGGCATTTGAATTGAATTAATACATTTGGAGTATAAAGCCAGGCTCAGTAATAGAACATGCAACATACAGTGTGCAGAAGGAGGCCATTTGGCCCATCGAGTCTGCATGGACCCACTTAACCCACTTAAGCCCTCACTTCCACCCTATCCCCGTAACCCAATAACCCCTCCTCACCTTTTTTTGGACACTAAGGGCAATTTGGCGTGGCCATTCCACCTAACCTAAGCAGAGAGATCTCGGTGTCCATGTACATAGATCCCTGAAAGTTGCCACTCAGGTTGAGAGGGTTGTTAAGAAGGAGTACAGTGTGTTAGCTTTTATTGGTAGAGGGACTGAGTTTCGGAGCCATGAGGTCATGTTGCAGCTGTACAAAACTCTGGTGTGGCCGCATTTGGGGTATTGCGTGCAATTCTTGTCGCCGCATTATAGGAAGGACGTGGAAGCATTGGAAAGGGTGCAGAGGAGATTTACCAGAATGTTGCTTGGTATGGAGGGAAGATCTTATGAGGAAAGGCTGAGGGACTTGAGGCTGTTTTCATGAGAGAGAAGAAGGTTAAGAGGTGACTTAATTGAGGCATACAAGGTGATCAGAGGATTGGCTAGGGTGGACAGTGAGCCTTTTTCCTCGGATGGTGATGTCTAGCATGAGGGGACATAGCTTTAAATTGAGGGGAGATAGATATAAGACAGATGTCAGAGGAAGGTTCTTTACTCAGAGAGTAGTAAGGGTGTGGAATGCCCTGCCTGCAACAGTAGTGGACTCGCCAACACTAAGGGTATTCACATGGTCATTGGATAGACATATGGACAATAAGGAAATAGTGTAAATGGGCTTTAGATGGTTTCACAGGTCGGCGCAACATCGAGGGCCGAAGGGCCTGTACTGCGCTGTAATGTTCTATGTTCTATGTTCTAACCTGCACGTCTTTGGACTGTGGGAGGAAACCGGAGCACCCGGAGGAAACCCACGCAGACACGGGGAGAACGTGCAGACTCCGCACAGACAGTGACCCAGCGGGGAATCGAACCTGGGACCCTGGCGCTGTGGAGCCACCGTGCTATCCACTTGTGCTACCGTGCTGCCCAAATAGGGACGATGAAATTGTCATCCATTGAATTTATCCCATAAATGTGTGAGGTGATGCATTTTTCTGGAGGGGGGGGGGGGGGTCTGACAAGGCGACATAACATACAATGAACGCTGGGACGCTAGGAAGTACAGAGGACCAAAGGGACCTCGGTGGTACATGTTCAAAGATCCCTGCAGGCAGCAGCACTGATAGATCGGATGGTTAAAAGGGCATATGTGTGGCGACCAGAACAGCACACAGTACTTTAGCTGTGGCCTAACGAACGTTTTATACAGCTCCATTATAACCTCCTCGCCGTATATGCTACAGCTTCATAACTCTATGAGTGGTTTGCTGGGCCAGTTAAGAGTCAACCACCATGTTATGTGCCTGGAATCACGCGCACGCTAGTTTTCCTTCCCCACAGGTCATTGTAAAACTTTTAGGGTTCATTTCTAATAATGTTTCACTTCTGATTTCCTCCCCTGGTTTTACCCTTCTAAAACCAGAGGACCGTCTTAGTGCTGAATGGCGTAACAGAACGATCGTGGTGTGTAAACCAAGCACTCATTCATTAATTGCGAGTTGGTGTAACATCGCCATCGAGGTTGTCGGAGCCCGTTTCCACCCACGTGAGTTCCATGTTTCAGTCTGGATTCGCACCCCGAGCACTGACCCCGTGCACACTATTTGTCTGAACAGACACAGGATGGGTTTCTACCCCCAGTGTGCACGCACTGCTCAAGCGTATGAACAATTAAATTGAAATCGAACCCAATGGTCGCCTCCCTCAATGTATTCGGTGATGCTTGCGTGATATTCAAGTGGTGCTCTTGCCCAGTTATTCTAAAAAGATTGAATGGCATCACAGTTGGAAACGGGCTGAACCTTCCTGGTGCTACACCGATATGAACTCACCACAGCCAGCTCTCCTTGCGCGTCAGCGCCTGCGGTTCGCTGTTGGCTGACTATAACATTGTTTCGGATCCCGGCAGGTCTCGTGTGAGTTCCTGCTCTCTTCCAGAACAAGGATCAAGATGCAAACTATTCGCATATGGGCATTCCTGAATTTCATGGCAATTCTTATACATATTGGTGAGTCGCTGTCTTCCAATTCTCACATTGAGTTGTCAGATTAATTTAGACTTTAAAACATTAATTGACTGACTGTGTCCTTTTGCACAACTGAAACATAAAGAAGTAGCAATGTGCTTGCAAACGATTTTGTTTAACTATATTACGTTACGTTATTTTTAAAATCTTCTTCCATGGGAGTTAGAAATCGTCGGCGAGGCCAGCATTTACTACTGATCCCTTATTGTCCTTGAGAAGGTGGTGGTGAACCGCTGCAATCCCCATGGTGTAGGTACACCCACAGTGTGTTAGGGAGGGAGTTCCAGGATTTTGTCCGAGCGACAGTGAAGAAACGGTCGATACATTTCCAAGTCAGGATGGTGAGTGGCTTGGAGGAAAACTTGCAGATAATTGTGTTTCCATTTATCTGCTCGCCTTGTCCGTCTAAGTGATTGGGGTCGCAGGTTTGGAATGTGCAGTGTTGGGAACCTTGGTGAGTTAGAACATAGAACATTACCCTGCAATGCATCCTGTAGATGGCACACACGGCTGCTACTGTGTGTCGGTGGTGGGGGGAGTGAATGTTTGTGGAAGGGATGCCAATCAAGCGGGGCTGCTTTGTCCTGGATGGCGCCAAGTTCTGGTGTTCAGTCCAAAGATGTGCAGGTTAGGTGGGGTTACAGGGTTACGGGGATAGGGCGGTGGAGTGAGCCTATGTAGAGTACTCTTCCAGAGGGTCGGTGCAGAATCGATGGGCCGAATGGCCTCTTTCTGAACTGTGGGGATCCTGTGGAGTGTTGTTGGAGCTGCACTCATCCAGGTTGGGTCGAATCGAAGTATCTTTAGAGCCAACTTCATCATGTAGTCAGCCATTAGTAGTTAGAAAGAGACCATCTGGTTATCATTCAGTCCCGCCTCTTTTTCTCACTCTTTCCCTGTGGTCACACAATGGTTTTCATTCACAAGTGTTTATCTATTCCCTTTGTGAAAGTTCTTAGTATCAATCTGCTCCCAACATGCTTCCAGCTAGTGAGTTCCAGTTTCCATATTACATACATCAAACATCCCCCTCCATGTAAAAGCTATGAGCATACAGTCAGGATACATGTAATCTAAGAAACCCGCCAATATGTAAAAATACTCAGCCTCCAGACAGTGCTATATATGATTTTTTTTTAATAATGCTGTTGCTGGAAATCTGAAATTGTTGAAAAACAAAGGTTTCTGCCTGAACTTCTTTGCTGCCCCCAACTTACTTCCAACCCAAGCAGGCTAAGCCACGTCAGTGGTTAAAATGTTGCTTCAACTCCAGGATTTTTCATCAAGGCTATTTTACAGACTGGATTTGCTGTTTCATCATTCAGAGATTTGCGCTCGACGCACATTATTCCAGTGGCACACGGTCCCTCGCTAATGCGGACCTAACTCACCCATTCTTCCACTTTGCAAATTAGAAAAGGCTGATTTTCCACTTTAAGGTTTGAAGATGGCAAAACTGAATCGTCTCTCTCCTGCTACCACTCCCCCCAAACCTCCAGCCGGCTACAGCCGCTCCCCAACTGGGCAAATAGCGGGTAATTAACTCCAAGAGCGGGGCGAGGAGGTTGCACTGTTGGCTGCTCTTCCGGGAGTCGGTATTAAAAATCGCTGCGCGAATTTTGATTTTCACGGCGACCATGGAAAAAAGGATGAGGACATGTAGAAAGAACGGGCCAACGGGATTTGAAAAGGAAATCAAGTTGTAGATGTCATGACAAAATCGAAAATCCAGAATCAGTTTTCCAAGGAGGATCGAACCCAGGGCAGCATGGTACCATTGTGGATAGCACAATTGCTTCACAGCTCCAGGGTCCCAGGTTCGATTCCCGGCTTGGGTCACTGTCTGTGCGGAGTCTGCACGTCCTCCCCGTGTGTGCGGGGGTTTCCTCCGGGTGCTCCGGTTTCCTCCCACAGTCCAAAGATGTGCAGGTTAGGTGGATTGGCCATGCTAAATTGCCCTTGGTGTCCAAAATTGCCCTTAGTGTTGGGTGGGGTTACTGGGTTATGGGGATAGGGTCGAGGTGTTGACCTTGGTCAGGGTGCTCTTTCCAAGAGCCGGTGCAGACTCGGTGGGCCGAATGGCCTCCTTCTGCACTGTAAATTCTATGAATTCTATGATGGCTTTCCTCTAATTTTATGTAAACTTTATTTATTGTGCGCCCCAATTTTAATGCTTCACGTTCCGTGCGACCCCCGCGTTCAACCTGGCGTTGGGGGGGGGGGGTCGAGAGAGATTCAGTAAGCGGGGTTGGGGGGGAGGGTTCAAACAGAAAGGATACAGAAACAGACAAAACAACTAAAACAGTTTAGCTCCCATTTTGCAGTTTCTGTTTGTGTCAGGGGTCGGACATCAGAACTCAGTGAGTTAGGCCCCACTCACAGGTAAAATTAAAATACATCCTGCCGGTTTAAACGGCTCTCAGTCGATTCCAGGGCTGTCAATCCCGAGACTCCGCTTCACAGCTGCCTTTGCTCCCCAGGAGCTGCCTGTCCTGGGGTAGCGACCCACAGTGAGGGGAACCCTTTCCACACCTAATGTTTCAGATATAGGCAGTTTAGCCTGGGTTACCCAATTATAGAACATAGAACATACAGGCAGAAGGAGGCCATTCAGCCCATCGAGTCTGCACCGACCCACTTAAGCCCTCACTTCCACCCTATCCCCGTAACCCAATAACCCCTCCTAACCTTTTTGGATAAAGGGCAATTTAGCATGGTCAATCCACCTAACCTGCACGTCTTTGGAGTGTGGGAGGAAAGCGGAGCACCCGGAGGAAACACACGCACACACAAGGAGAACAGACTCCGCGCAGACAGTGACCCAGCGGGGAATCTACCTGGGACCCTGCCGCTGTGAAGCCACTGTGCTTTCCACTTGTGCTACAGTGTATATATTATGTAGTATAATTTTCAAAAGTAGCATTGAGGAAATGGGAGGAGGCCAATTCTAATGACACCACTATGAATATATTACGCAGATCTTTTAGGTTAGTCAGTATTTTAATTTATTTGCAATTTCCCTTGACATTTGAGGGTAACAACAGATCATTATTCCTATCTCCCTTCCACCTCTCCGTCATCTATTTGATAAATCTGTAGTTATAATCATAGAACCCTTAGGGCACAGAAAGAGGCCAGTGACTTTGCCACCCGAAAAATGAGCCACACAGACAATCACACTTTCCAGCACTTGGTCCATAACCCTACAGGTTACAGCACTTCAGATGAATATCCAGAAACCTTTTAACTAAATTTAGGGATTCTGCCTCTGCCACTCTTTCAGGCACTGATTTCCAAATTTCTACGACACTGTCGTGAAAGAAATATTCCCCAGCTCCCCTCTAATCATTTTGCCAATCGCTTCAGATCTAAAGCCCCTGGTCACTGACCCTCTCTGCTGAGGTAAATAGGCCCCTAACCATCCATTCTATCCAGGCACCTCACCATTTGCTACATCTCAATCAAATCTTTTGTTGGCCTCCTTTGTTCCACGGTGAACAACCCCAGCCTATCCACACGTTCCGCAAGGCTGCATTGTTCCAGTCCTGGAACAATGTTACATTCTGGTAAATCCCCTCTGAGCCCTCTCTTCCTTCACCAATCCCACCATCATCGGTTAGTGAATGTTTTTGTGTTGTCCGCTTCTTTGCTCACATAACAATAACACCTGTTAGGTGATCCATTTCTGTCTGACCTCCTTTGTTACCCCTAATGAACTTCCACCCCAAGCCACTTGAAAATTAAATCCTTCCCCATAATCAGGTTGTTTTATTAGTTGATAGGGAATGGACATCGCCGGCAAGGCCTGCATGTGATACCCATCTCGAGTTGCCCTTGAATGGGTTGCTCAGCCACTTTAGAGTGCGGTTAGGAGCCAACCACATGTGGGTGTGGAGTCAGTCACACGTCGGCCAGACCAGGTAAGGGCGGCAGATGTCCTTCCCTAAAGTACATTAATGAACCAGATGGGGTTCCTTCACTACAATTAATGATAGTTTCATGGTCAATATTATTGAAACTAGGTTTATATATAAACTTAATAGAGTTTAAATTGCACCACGTGCCAGGAGTGGGTTTGAGCCAAAGTCCCTCCGAATATTAACCAGGGCCACTAGATTTGTAACTCAGTGACATATCAATTTGACAAAGTTAATCGGCAAGTTCTGATACATAGACCACTTAGATACATGGGGCTGGTTTAGCATAAAGGGCTAGTTTAGCACAGGGGGCTAAACAGCTGGCTTGTAATGCAGAACAATACCAGCAGCGCGGGTTTCATTTCCGTACCGGCCTCCACGAACAGGCGCCAAAATGTGGTGATTGGTGGCTTTTCATAGTATCTTCATTGAAGCCTACACGTGACAATAAGCGATTACTCTTATTATTACGTAGGCCCTTCCTATTCACTTTTGTTATCTTGCAATGCCTGCATTTGTTACCCATTCCAAGTTGCGTTTTGAGAAATTGGTGTTGTCCACGTGGTGAATGTATGGCCAAAGTGTTGCCAGGGAAATGCAGCATTTTAAGCTAAAATGAGGGAAAAGTTGCAAGATGGCGCACTACATAGCTCGGAGGGGAACTTTTCAAAGTGTTCCCATGTGCCAGCTGACAGAGGGCCCGGGTTCCTACGTCAACCGTCGTGGGTGAACTGCCGCGGAGGATCCAGATGGTAGGGAATATTTCACGTGGCGAGTAGGTTGCTTTGATCATAGAATCATAGAATTTACAGTGCAGAAGGAGGCCATTTGGCCCATCGAGTCTTTACAAAGAGCACCCTACTTATGTCCACGACTCCACCCTATCCCCGTAACCCATCTTAACCTTTTGGACACTAAGGGGCAATTTAGCGTGCCCAATCCACCTAACCTGCACATCTTTGGACTGTGGGATGAAACCCACACAAGGGAGAAAGCGCAAACTCCGCATAGTCACCTGAGGCCGGAATTGAACCTGGTACCCTCGAACTTTGAGGCAGCAGTGCTAACCACTGTGCCACCGTGCCACTGTTGAAGCTGCACTCGTGAATCGGATGGCATCACACTCCTCACGCTTATCTTGTAGAATGTGTAGAGGCTTTGGGGAATCGGGAAGTGGGATTCTTCATTCAGAGAGATGCGAATCTTGGAATGCTCTATCCCAGGGAAGTGCGGATGCTCATTGGGCACATTCAAGACAGAATTCAGTAGATTTGGGGATTTAAGGAAATTCATTGATATTGGGACATTAACGAGGACAAGTGAAGTTGAGGCCGGTGATGTTTCACAACGGCGTCAACAGGCCCTCAGGAGTAGCGATTCCGAGCCCCTCAGTAGGCCAGCACGGCACTGGAGCGACCCACGCCGTTCCAGCTGCCGAGACCGGCGTCAAATGGGCACCCAGGGTCTGCGCATGCGCACTGCGACAGGCGACAATGTGCGCATGCACAGAGCGACCCACGCGGTTGCGAGCATGCGCGGTGGCTCCCTTCTACGCGTCGGCCCCGACGCAACATGGCATAGGGCTACAGGGGCCGGCATGGATCAAAAGGGGCCCCCAGCCCCAGAGGCCGGCTCGCCGATCGGTAGGCCCTGATCGCGGGCCAGGCAACAGCGGAGGTGCCCCCGGTGTCGGACTCCCCTCCCCCCACCAGGCCGCTCCCGGATGGATGCATGCTGAGGTCCCGCCGGGTAACCCCACAGGCGGATGGCGTCGGCGGGCCTCAGATTCTTTTTGTGGCCGCTCAGCCCATCCCGGGTGGAGAATCGCCGGGAGGAGGAGGAGGAGGAGGAGGGGGGGGGGAGGGGGGTCGCGTAGAGCGGCCCCTGACTGGCGTCACGCCGGCGACAATGGCGCCGATTCCACGCTCTCCGGAGAATCGGCGTACCGGCGTCGCGCGAATCGCGCGGCCCGGCGATTCTCCGGCCCGGCGTAGGCTGAAAGAATCCCGCCCCCGGTGCCCCGGCTGACGGCTGAGCTGGACATGGAAAGATCCCACGGTACTAGTGTTTCGCATGCTGTCCCGGTCAATGGTTATCCCACAATCAATATCTGATCATTGTGATTTTTCCTCCCCAGTGGCCCTTTTGGGGAAATTGCTGTGTGTACAGCAGCAGCTGCACTTCAAAACACCTTGAGACGTTTAGAATTACATTTTCACAAAAAAAAATGGTGGAACTCTGGAACCCACTCCCCCCCCCCCCCCCCCCCCCCCCAAAAAAAAGCCATTGAGCTCGGGGCTAATTAAGTTTCCGAAACTGAGATTCAAAAACTTTCCTTCGGCTAAAATATCGTTGTGGAAGCATTGTGGGCTGAAGATAAAGAGCAGGCATGATGACCGGCGGAACAGGAGCGAGGGGCTGAATACCATCACCCTGTTACTATGTCTTGTGTGTCTTTTCCGACTTAGAAAAAGTACAGGTTGATGATTCTTAATAGGTGCCTGGCCACTGTGAGGGCAATGCTGGTGCAGAAATTTTAACTTTCCTCCTTATGTGCTATATATGAATAATCGCCACTTGTATCAAGTATTACTGACTGACAATAGTCAGTAATACTAAGCACTGCACCAAACCAATGTCTAGAATGAAGGAGGCTTTGAGGGGTGGGAGTAGAAAGTAAGCTCTGCTGATTGAGAGCAATGATACCATGTTTAACTGTATTGTTTAACTGTAACATTGTATGTTCATATTACAGAGATAATTGAAGTCCAGGTAAGATAATTTTTATTATTATTTAAAATAAAATTATGACCCTGCATATTGAATATACTATCCCCCACCCAACCCTATTAGCTTCAAAATGGCTGTTGTTTTATTAGTTATAGGATGTAAGCATAGCTGGTGAAGTCAGAATTTGTTAACTATGCTAAATTGCCCTTGGGAAGGTGGTGGTCATCTTCCTCCTTGGGCTCCTGCAGACATCTGGAGTTAGTACATCCAGTGGGCTGTCAAGGAGGGTGTTCTGGGATTTTGACCCAGTGACAGTGTAAGAACGGCAGTAAAATTGCAATTTAGGATACTGTGTGGCTTGGAAGGGAACTTGCAGGTGATGGTGTACCCATGCATTTGCTGCCCTTGTTCTTCTAAGTGGTAAAAATCACAGGTTTGCAAGTTGCTGTCGAAGGAGCCTTGTTGAGTTGCTGCAGCGCATCTTGTGGATGGTACACACGGCTGCCACTATGTGTTGGTGGAGGGATTGAATGTTTGAGAATGGGGAAACCATCAAGCGGGCTGCTTTGTCCTGGATGGGGTTGTGCTTCTTCAATGTTGCTGGAGCCGCACTCATCCAGGCAAATGGAGAGTATTCCATTACACTCGTGACTAGTGCCTTGTAGGTGGTGGACAGGCTTTGGGAAGTGAAGTGAGTTATGTGCTGTAGAATTCCCAACATCTGACCCGCAGTCATAGCCATTATGACTTACCCTTCATAAAACCATACTGACAATGGTGGTTTGAGCTTTGTCTTTCCAAATGTTCATCTCCTCCTTAATGATTGATCCCAGCAACTTCCCCACCACAGAGATTAAGCTAACTGGTCTATAGTATCCTACTTTTTACCTCTCTCCCTTTTTCAATAGGGGAGTTACATTAGCGTGTTTCCAATCCACCAGGACCTTTCCAGATTCCAGGGAGTTTTGAAATATCATAACCACTGTCTCTCCTGCCTTCTCCGTTAATACCCTAGGGTGCAGGTCATCAGGTCCTGAAGATTATCTGCCTTTAGTCCTATTAATGTATTTAATACCATTACCCGAGTGATGGCTATTGCACTATGTCCGTCTGCATTAACTGAAATTGTTGGAAAATATTTAATATTCTCTACCGTGAAGACAGAGACAATGTCTCCATCAGCTCTTGTTCCCCATTATTATCTCACCAGTATCATCCTCTAAAGGGTTAACATTTACTTTAGCTATTCTCTTCCTCTTTATATACTTACAGAAGCTCTCGGTATCAGTGTTTTAGCTTTCTGCTAGTTTCCTTTCGTAGTTCATCTTAACCTTTTTGATTCTATTTTCAGTAGCGTTTTGCTGATCCCTAAAGCTCTCCCATTCCTCCAGCTTCCCACTAGCTTTTGCCTGGTCTTGCTGCATGTAGGCACCCAATGGTTTGGTATGAGGATTTTTTAATGGAACTGAATATTGTACAATCATCAGTGAGCATCTGCACTGATGGACGGAAGGTCATTGGTGAAGCAGCTGAAGATGGTCGTGCAGAGGACACTGTCCTGAGGAATGCATGGGACGATGCCCTGAAACGATTGGTCAACAATCACAAAAATATTCCTTTGTGCTAGGAATGATTCCAACCAGTGAAGCGCTTCCCCCAAGTACAAAATTTGCAGATGATATGAAGATTGGAAGCGTTGTCAGCTGTGATTAAGGTAGTCTTGAACTTCAAAAGGACATGGATCTGTTAGTGGACTGGGCAATGATGTGGCAGATGAAGTTCAATGCAGAGAAGTGTGAAGTGATTCATTTTAGCAGGAAGAATGTGGATAGACAGTGTAAATAAACACAGAAACTCTAAAGGATGTGACCTCTGTGGGTATGTGTGTGTATATATATATATATATATATATATCTGTGCGTGTGTGTGTGATTGAAGGTGGCAGTGCACGTTGATGGAATAGTTAATAAAGGATATGGTGTCCCAGGTTTGATTAGTAGAGGCTTTGAGTACGAGTCATATTGAACTTGTATAAGACAGGTAGCCTCTTGCATGCCCTGCCAATGTCTAAAATCACGGTTAGAACGTTGTTGTTTGAGGGATCTTGCTGTGCGAAACCTGGCTGCCACATTTCCGACACGACAGCAATGACTACACTTCAAAAGTGGAGTTGGCACGTTGGTACAGTGGTTAACACTGTTGCTTCACAGCACCAGGGTTCAATTCCGATCTTGAGTGAATTTATACATTCTCCCAGTGTCTGCATGAATTTCTTCCGAGTGCTCCGGTTTCCTCCCACAGTGCAAACATGTGCAGGTTAGGTGGACTGGCCATGATACATTGCCCATTAGTGTTCACAAAAAAAGGTTCGGTGGGGTTACGGCGGGGTCAAGGGTGTGGGTAAGGTGCTCCTTCGGAGGGTCGGTGCAGACTCGATGGGCCAAATGGCCTCTGTAGAGATTCTATGAAAAGTACGTCAATGGCTGGGAAAGCCCTTTGGAATGCTCAGTGGTCATTAGACCAATGTAAGTTATGTCCTAAAATGAGCAAAATATAAGTTAAAGTAAGTTATTTTATGGTTATATGTTTTATTCCTAGGAAACACCGTCTGAGAGCAGGCAAGGGACAGTTTTGCAACGCAACTACAGTGCTCCCTTCCGTGAATACAGCAACATGCGCTCTCCAAGCGCCGATAAAGGATCCATCTTTTCAAACCAGGGTCTCACCCAATCCACATTCCAATAAGGTTGCAAGAGCTGTGGGAAAGGCGTGACCTCAAGTGAAAGAACCATGAGGGAGAGGGGGGAGGGGCGGAATGACATCACACAAGCGTTAATCCACATCATCCGCAGGTAACCAGTAAATGATACAATTTTAGAGATCAGAAATTAGTGTGAACAATTATGCACAATAAACATTACATTCTTACAGGACGGTACTCTATTGGCTGGGAAGCGCTTTCAGACACCCGGTGGTGGCAAGAAAGCACGACATGAATGCTGTATCTTTAGCATTGGCGTTATTGTTAGCCCTGATTCAATTGTAAACACTCTCGTCTTGAAAATAAAAACGCGCGACAACGCAGAATTGCCGAGCAGAAACTTATAGCCAAGTTCCGCACACATGAGTGCGGCCTCAACTGGGACCTGGGATTCATGTCGCATTACATTCATCCCCCACCATCTGGCCTGCGAAATCCTACCAACTGTCCTGGCTTGAGACAATTCACACCTCTTTAACCTGGGGTTACCCCATCTCTGGATCTGTAAAGATTTAATCACCTGCTAATGCTCGCATTCCAAGCATTGTGTGGCATCTTTGAATTTGTCAATATATGTGTTTATGGAACCCACCTCTTCATTCACCTGAGGAAGGAGCAGCGCTCCGAAAGCTAGTGACATCGAAACAAACCTGTTGGACTTTAACCTGGTGTTGTAAGACTTCTTACTTGAAAATAAAAGGTTGGGAGTTTGAGCCTAGCTTCAAAAGTTTGAACTTGGGCTAACTCATCAACCCAGCACTGAAGGAGGGCTGCACTGTAATAGTTGCTGCTTTCTGGATGAAACGTTAAACTAAGACTTTCTGCCTTTACAAGTGGGTGTAAAATACCCTCTCCCCACTATTACATAGAAGAGCGTATGGATTCTCGCCGATATGCAGCTCCCCATTTATCCACCAATAAACAGAGACGTTCCTGGGCCCCCACTGAATGCAAATTAGCCAGAAACGTTCCTCAAATTACAAGAGTCACTTCAAAAATGTCAGGGTATGGTCCCAGGTTGTGGAAGGAGCTAAAACAAATGCAAATATTCATTTATTTGAAATCCTGCTTGATGAACCGCATTTGGTTACAGATGCTGATCTGACCACGGAATAAAGTTGCATTGTGAACTATAACCGGTTAACATTGATGTGAAGGTCAGTTCATTTCTTTGATTCGATCTTCAGTCGCTGCACAAGGATCTGTAGGCTGTACCTGGATGAATTCTTGGAAATCCAATTTAAGATTACACTTTAATGAAACCTTGAACCAAAGGTGTTGGAGGGTATGACATTTGGAATATATTGTAAAGAGACAGTTTTATTCAAGCAATATAAAAATGTTAATGGTAAATATTGTAAGGTTCAGAGAGGAAGAGTGGGAATAGTTGCTCACCCTAGATAATGAAGAGCCGCCAGGGAGATTAAGCAAAGTAAAATAATTCAAACAGAGGAATTTACTCGTAACCCAGATGCCTAGGGCTAACGCTCGGGGGTCATTGGTTCAAATGCCACCCCAGTGGAATGTAAATTCAGTGAATAAATCTGGAATATCAAGCTGGCCTCAGTGGCCATGAAACTATCACCTACGTGTGACTCCGGGCCCACAGTAATGTGTTTGACTCTTATAATGGGGCGGCATGGCAGCACAGTGGGTAGCACTGTTGTTTCACAGTGCCAGGGTCCCAGGTTCGATTCCCGGTTGGGCCACTGTCTATGCGGAGTCTGCACGTTCTTCCCATGTCTGTGTGTTTCCTCCGGGTGCTCCGGTTTCCTCCCAGAAGTCACAAAAGATGTGCTTGTTAAGTGAATTTGACATTCTGAATACACGCTGGAATGTGGGGACTAGGGAATTTTCACAGTAATTTCATTTCACTGTCAATGTAAGCCTACTTGTGACAATATTAAAGATTATTATAAATGCCCCTGTGGCACAGTGGGCATCATCGCACCTGAAGCTCTCGCTCCAAGACCCACTTCAGAACATGATAGCAACAGAAGGCATGGGTTTCCTCCGGGTGTTCCGGTTTCCTCCTATAGTCCAAAGATGTGCAGGTTCGGTGGATCGGCTATGCTAAATTGCCCTTAGTGTCCAAAAAGGTTTTGGTGGGCCAAAAAGGTGAAAGTAATGGTGCTGTTCTGGGCCACATCTGGATTACTGCATTCAGTTCTGGGCGGGCACCATATCCCCCCCAGGAAGGATATACAGGTCTTGGGACATTTCCATGCAGATTCATGGGGTTTCCTTTGAAGAACAGTTGCATCAACACCCAGCAAGGGCTGGTATTTCCCGAATACCGACGAATAAGGAGTGATGAAAAGGAGTCATTGTGGATGTCATTAAATAATTTGATGGGGGAATAATTACTGCTAGAGGCGAGAATCATGAAGAGGGGACAGAACCGACCATTCGTCTTTAAACTAGATCAGAAAGGACTTCTCAAACGCGCCTAAAAATTCTAGGCGTTATAATCTTCCACCTCCCGGCCCCCACGCCCTACCGCCAATAACAAAAAACCCGGCGAAGCTCAGGGTCAATGCACATTTCCAAACTGGGTCAGCTGGGTTCTGGAAATGGGAGGTAGAAATCTCCAATTATCTATTTGAATGCGGAGGCAGACTGGAGGGACTGGTGTCGTCCAAACACACACCCCAGGAACAATATGAAACCCCACACTGTCTTCCGAGGCAGGTGCTCAATTTTATTCGGGCAGAAGAATCGGTTATAAAGGGAACGCGGTACAAAAGCTGGAGTTTAGGCATCAGAAATGTTAAAAAAGCACCAAGTGATTTCGCTCCGCCTCACAAACACACGGATCCCAATCCGGGAACGATTGGGATGAGGTAACACACTGGAATTGGATCGGACTGCTGGAGGGACTGAAGCGTGGACCAACTGAACTGACGTTTTGGACTGCTATTGACTAAACTCCTGTCAGTGCACAGACCTGGGGTGGGGAGGGGGCGCGAGAGAGACATAGACACACACACAACCTTTCAAAGTGTCTGTAACCCATATTCCATGGACAAATGTATGAAGATTTCTCTCTCCCCACTGATCACTTCAAACAGGACAGGACATTAATTGAAAAGTTCTGCAATTGACCCACATCCGATAAAGGTTGTGGTTGGGGAGTGGGGACGGGGAGGGAGAGAACAGTGGTGGCCCAGACATTCCACTGGCGCTTACAGTACAGGGCCCCTGTATGGGTGGGATTTCATGCAAAACGAATTCACTGGCTTCGGATCCCATACAAAGGACACGGCCACTTGGGCTGGGGCACAGATGACAGGCCGAGTTAGTTATTTCCTTGAGGATCTGATGAAGATCATGAAACCCGATCCGTGTTACTGCTGTTGCTGCAAATGTTCAAAGATCCACTTGTCCTGCAAAACTTCAAATAGTCACTGCACAAACAAATCTCGCCTGTGTCCTGGTGTAAAAGATCTTGCACCAAGAATGTTCTCAATAATATTGTGAAAGAACGGCGAGGTGACACGGGGCTGTGCGTCTGAATTATGTTGGAGTGAGTGACTGCACTATTCGCAGGACTATCTCGGCACTATTCAAGCAAAATGTCCTCAAGTGCTATGGACTTTGTAGGATAGATAATTAAAACAAGTAATTGCTCTTCGCTTATTAAAAATAGGGGTCAAAAGTGCTGCCCTGTGCTTCTGCAATATAGTTTTCCACCTCTAGATGGCGCACTTGCACAGAGGGACAGACGGGAGTTGCTGCAGGAAGCAATCCGCCGCTGGCAGCGGGGACATGCCCTGCCCAAACCCAGATTAGTACCCTCTCCACCGCGGGTTTATGGGGTGGCGGGGTCAATTTTACACCTGGGAGTAAAAGCGACTTTGCAAGTCAAGTTGTCTGTTCTCGGAGCAGACCCATTATTCCTTTGCAAACCATTTATAATTCGAAATTTGAAAAAAGAAACCATTCCATGTCTACGAGACAGAAATTGCAAAAGCACTGCGAAGAGGCAATTGCCCCTGTTTACTGGAAGGGCAGTTTCCCGGGCTGCCCGTTCCCTTTTCGGGGACCGTGACTGCAGAAGGGACAAAGTAAGAGCTCCCCATGATATTGAGACAGGATCCATCTAGCCTGGTTTCAATAATCCTGCTTTCCGGGGAGAAGAGCGAAACACTAATTATCTCCAAAGAACGTGTCCTGCAGGAGTCAGACATCCCCAGGCCCCACCTCCACACCCCAAAGCCCCCGATTTGAGAACATTCTCCGAGTTCCGAAATGCACTGACTGGTGTAATGTGACTTGCCCCGCTTTTAGATTTTATTTGTAACCAAAATGTATAAGATGAAGCAGTAAGAGTGACTGATACATTACAACAATGGGGAGGGGGGGGGGGGGGGGGGGGGGTAGAGGAGGAGACACTGGACGTCTGTCTCGAGTTCTTTAAGACGTTTCTAGAATGTTAAAAGACCGTGTTAATTGTGAAACATTCCTCACACGGTTTCAATGCTGGATTCAGTCAGTGGGTTTGACCACAGCTGGGTTCGGGGATGATTCCTACTTTCAGGAATTTGACATTTTGTCTCTTTTTCTCTCTGGGTATTTCAACCAGCTGCAGGCTGGAAAACAAATTAGGCGTGCTGGCGCCCTGGGCTTTTCTGCCTGGTAGAATCACACATTTGGGAGGATAACTGGGACGAGAGAGGGACTGAGGCCTGTGCTCTGGGGTCTGGACAGAACTAAGGATGAGGTCGCTCGTGCCAAGATTCAGCATCCATCCAGATGAGGAATCAAATGCACATCTTAAGCACATTAAAAAACACACACACACACACACACACACACACGAGGAGATCCAAATGTACGAGATCATCCAGGATTTCAGGGAGTGGGGTGAGAGGACATCCCAGATCCTGTCCCCAGCATCGAGGGAAAAGTAAAGGCGGAATTGTTTGCTCCCCAAGTTTGGTCCAGTATAGCTCGCTTTGTTTTCACCCAAGCTATCACTTAATCTCTCCCACAATAAAGGCTTTGGCTCTGCATGTTAGGCCTCCCACAATAAAGGCTTTGGCTCTGCATGTTAGGCCTCCCACAATAAAGGCTTTGGCTCTGCATGTTAGGCTCCTGATTACAATGAAGACTTCTCAATCTCTACCCTCTACCTGAAAACAATCCAATTTAATTTCTGGGACATGGATGGGGAGGTGGGGTGACTCCTGATCCAAGTATTCCAGTGCATCCCTCGTACTCCTGGCACCCATCACATCAGAGCCATTTCTATTCTATTCCGCCATGGAATTAAGGCAGGTGCGTGGGGGAGGGGTGGGGACAATAGGGTGCCCCCTCCCCAGTAGATTCTAATATTCAAACTTCTTATTGATTAGAATGGAGCAGGAGCTGAGGGATGCTCCCAGTTTGGCCACTTCTGTGCAGGAGGCTGGGATCAAAGTGTAGTCTGGAAGCTTCTTGAAGGCCTGGAAGTAAAGGGGGAAAAACAATTTAATGAAGAATGCCATGAGAGTGGTTTCAATCTACTTACAAAGACAGAGCACCCTGCACAACAAGCACTTGATGTCTCTCCCCTTAACATAGTCAAGAAGATACGTAACAGAAGCATTTGATTCAATCTGACACGCAGCGACATCCTTCGAATTTATTTCTTTGTTCGAGTGTGTCTTGGACAAAGAGACTCGAGAATCCACCATGTTGAACCTCCCCAAGACTCCAAGTGACTGCTCTATTTAGAATCCAGTGGGGGCTCCCCAGACGACAAATGTAAACTCTTTAGGGATGTCCTCAAAAATGCACTGCTGCAGAGGTCAAACATTCCCGAAGACTCCAGACTGCCCCCTGGCTGTAATCAGGCCAAAGTGGACGAGGTTCATTTGGGAAGGCACCGAGCACTTCTGCAACGCATAGAAGTGGATTCAGGGTGTCAGAGAGAGGGCACAGACCTTCAATCTACCTGAAACCCCCCGGCCATCATAGTCATAGAATTTACAGTGCAGAAGGAGGCCATTCGGCCCATCGAGTCTGCACCGGCTCTTGGAAAGAGCACCCTACCCAAGGTCAACACCGCCACCCTATCCCCATAACCCTGTAAACCCACCCAACACTAAGGGCAATTTTTGGACACTAAGGGCAATTTAGCATGGCCAATCCACCTAACCTGCACATCTTTGGACTGTGGGAGGAAACCAGAGCACCCGGAGGAAACCCACGCAGACACGGGGAGAACGTGCAGACTCCGTACAGACAGTGACCCAAGCCGGAAACAAACATGGGACCCTGGAGCTGTGAAGCAATTGTGCTATCCACAATGCTACCGTGCTGCCCAATGAATTAGTCTTCAGAACCATCTCAGAACCCATCAAACTGGGAATGGAAGCAACTCACCCTCAGTCCCGAGCGACTGTCGGAAAAGAGAATCTACTCTCCACAGGAAGAAATTTCTCCCAGTTTTCCCTCTCGCTTCTTTGCAGATAGGTTTAAACCTATGACTCTGACACAGTTGCCATAAGAAACATCTTCCCCTATCTTAGACCATTAAGACCATAAGACATAGGAGCAGAATTAGGCCACTCGGCCCATCGAGTCTGCTCCGCCATTTAATCATGGCTGATATTTTTCTCATCCCCATTCTCCTGCCTTCTCCCCATAACCCCTGATCCCTTATTAATCAAGGACCTATCTATCTGTCTTAAAGACACTCAGTGATTTGGCCTCCACAGCCTTCGGCGGCAAAGTTCCACAGATTCACCACCCTCAGGCTGAAGAAATTCCTTCTCATCTCGGTTTTGAAGGATCGCCCCTTCAGTCTGAGATTATGGCCTCTGGTTCTAGTTTTTCCACTCGTGGAAACATCCTCTCCACGTCCATTCTATCTAGACCTCGCAGTACCCTGCAAGTTTCAATAAGATCCCCCTCATCCTCCGAAACTCTAACGAGTACAGACCCAGAGATCTCAACTGTTCCTCATATGACTAGCTCTTCATTCCAGGGATCATTCCTGTGAACCTCCTCTGGACCATTTCCAAGGCCAGCACATCCTTCCTTAGATACGGGGCCCAAAACTGCTCACAGTACTCATCAAAAATCTCTTGATTTCGAGGCCCTCTACCACGCCCTTAACCATCACCACTTCTTCCTTCTCCATTTCTGCTTCAGAAAGGTGAACTTGCTAGCAATCTCCCCCACCCAAACACACACACAGACACCGCAGGGTTAATATTGACACACAGCCAAACACAAGGACATTGAAATCCTTCCAGCCATGGGATGTTCTGCTTTGCCCGGCCTTGCCTTACTTTTTAATCTTGTATCTGGAAAGCAACTACATTTGCCAACAGCTTTTTCCACACACCCCCGCCCTAATTAGTCACTGCTAGAATGACCGAGCCAAGTGCAAAAATGATGGCTAACTTGCTCTTATTTATTAAAGACAACTGCACACTAGATACGTCCAAAAGAGGGCGAGACCAAAGTTTAAAAATCTGATCACATAGCCCAACATCTCAGGGGCTGGAGCACAAACTATGGCTGTTAAATCCTTTTACACATCAACCAAAATAATGTCACTAGAGTTAGATTGGGTCCTGTCTCCTTAGCAATAGAACATAACAGCAGGACAATGATCCCAAGGGCCTGCCAGTCGTGTAGGGGCAGGCTCCTCATATTCAGAGATAATTTTCAGCTAGATCATCTCTTCCCACAGTTATCAGTCAGCAATTAAAAGGGCCCCATGGGCCTTTTTTTAAACAGCTGCTTCGTCTATCTATCTGCGATTAAATAGGCATTCGGACAAATGTAAGACAGCTCCGAACACCTTCACTTCACACCAACTTCGCAGCTGGGGGGCTGTGAGAGGAAGGTCTCGGTGAAGATGAGACTAAATAACCCACAGAATTGCAATTCCAAACACAGGGAGGAGGAAATGCCCACAAGATAACTTGGTGGTGGTCCAGAGAGTCAGTTCCGTTCACGCGTGGGATTAGGTGGTCCTTAGGAAGGATTCAATGCAGAGACCGGGAATAGGGAGGGGGGGGAGGGAGGGAGGGAGGGAAAGGTGTGGGGTGCAGGGGGCAGAGATGAGGAGGGGCAGGAGTGAGACAAAGAGAGATTCACAGATGCAAGCACACATAACGAGAGATATACTCATACCCAGACCGAGACACACCCACCCACCATCCCCCAGATCGAGACACACACCCACAGCCCCCCCGGACCGAGACACCCCCCCCAGACCGAGACACACACACCCACCCTCCCCAGATCGAGACACACGCCCATAGCCCCCCCAGGCCGAGACACCACCCCCAGACCGAAACACACACACCCACCCTCCCCCAGATCGAGACACACACCCACAGCCCCCTCCAGACCAAGACACACACACCCACCCTCCCCCAGATCGAGACACACACCCACACCCCCCCAGACCGAGACACACACCCACACCCACCGAGACCCCGCACCCCATCGAGACACCCCCCACACCGAGACACACACACACACACCACGAGACCGAGACACCCCCCCCAGACCGAGACACACACACACACACCCATACTGAGACACACACCCCAGACCGAGACACACACCCCCCAGACCGAGACACACACACGCACCCCCAGACCAAAACACACACACACACACACACACCCCCAGACCGAGACACACAGCCCCCAGACCGAGACACACACACGCACCCCCAGACCGAAACACACACACACACACCCCCAGACCGAGACACACCCCCCCCAGACCGAGACACACACCCCCCAGACCGAGACACACACACGCACCCCCAGACCAAAACACACACACACCCCCCCAGACCAAAACACATACACACACCCCCAGACCGAGACACACAGCCCCCAGACCGAGACACACACACGCACCCCCAGACCGAAACACACACACACACCCCCAGACCGAGACACACACACGCATCCCCCCAGATCGAAACACCCCCCCCCCCAGATCGAGACACACACACACCCCCAGACTGATACACACCCCCCAGACCAAGACACACACCCAGACCGATACACACACCCATACCCACCGAGACCCCCCCCCACTAAGGCACCCCCCCCCACCGAGACACCCCCCCACCGAGACACCCCCCCCACCGAGACACCCCCCCCACCGAGACACACCCCCACCGAGACACACCCCCACACCCCCCAGACCGAGACACATACACATACACCCAGGCGAGAC